>NW_027470473.1:0-37482 GCF_051020765.1 Lasioglossum baleicum
TTACTATAATATTTGACTCCCGGAATCGACGGAAGGGTGAAGCTGAATTAAAGTATTGGTGAAGCTATTGACATAGCCGTTCGATTCCCAAAGAAGGTTGTAACGATCTCGATCGGTTTGAACGTCGATATTCGAATTCAAAGCACTCGCTAGTGCGGGCTAGGTTCTCCTAAGGTTAGGTCTTCTGTGAAAAAAATGATAATGTATGAACTGGTAACGTGCTACAACGGTTTTGCTGTGAACTTTAATATTAACACAGTGAAACAGGGTGCCTAATGCACATACGGAGCAACACTCTTACTTGTGGAATACCTGATTTGACTCTCGGCATCACAGGATGGGAGAAACAATAGTCTTAGCCGCTCGACTATGAAAGATGGTAGTCTCCTTCGCGGACTGTTCCATCCTCGATCTTCTAATTCATAAAAAAATATTATTCATAAGAAAATATGGTGTCCGCCAGCTAAAATATCTACGCATTTGATTCAGTGAAAACAAAGCAGGGGAAATGCTGCAGCGGGTTGGGTTCTCAGATGGTATGGTATTGGGTAAATTTACAGATCTTATAACAGTTGGTAATGTTCTCCTATGAATTGACTCTTTACTTTAATTTCATACCGTAATTAACGTGTGTGGTGCCAATACTGTTCAGCGGAACTACTCCCGGAGTATCTGGTTTTACTTTCTGAATCACAGGATAGGTGAAACTATTGACCAAGCAGTTCGAACCTCCAAGGAGGTGGTAACGCTCTCGGAACGTTAGACAATCGATCTTCGTATTGATACATGAAATTATGGTCTCCGTCTGCTAAAATGTCTACTAATTCGTTCCTGCGGAGTCGAAGCAAGACAATTGCGATGACGGCGTGCGTTATCGGAATGTAAGGTGTAGTTTGAGTAGAATGTGATTATAACAATAGTTTGTGTTCTCCAACGTACTGCCTCTCTACTTTAATATTCAAACCGTGAACTAAGGTGTCTACTGCCGACAATCCCTCGGCGATGTACTCAAGGAATTCCATGCTTGACTCTCGGAAACACAGGATTTGTGACGCTATTGACTTAGATGTTCGAATATCATTGAATATGTATCGTTCTCGAACGGTTTCATATTCTATCTTCGAATACATACATGAAAATAAGGTGCGCGTCATTAAAATGTGTAATAATTTGCTTCTCAGAACATGAAGTTATATTGTCGTTACAGCGGGTTAGCTTCACGAAGCTAATGCCTTCTGCGGAAGGTTTGACGCCATATCAATTGGTAACGTGCTACAACAGTTTATCTGCGTATTTTAATATTCATACGGCGAAATAGGATGCCTAATGCCCATACTGAATAGCAGATTTACTCGTGAAATACCTGCTTTGACTCTCGGAATCATAGGACAGTGAAGCTGCAGTCTCAGCCGTTCGATTCTCACAAAATGTGGCAACGTTATCGAGCGGATTGACCCTTAATCTTCTAATTCATACATAAAGTTAAGGTGCCCGACCCTGAAAGGAAGACGAACTTCCTTCCCCTGAACGCTGAGTTATACTCCCGATGAAGCCGGTGAGGTTCGTGGATGGTATGGCCTTCGGTAAGACGTCTGACTTTATACCAATTGGTAACACTGTCCTAACGGTTTGACGCTCTACTTTAATATCTATACCGTGAAGTATGTTGTCTATTGCCAGTACTCTTCAGCAGATATACCCCTTATATACCTGGTTTGACTCTCGGAATCATAGGATAGGTGAAGCTATTAACTAGGGCTTTCAATTCTCAACTGAGGTGGTAACGCTCTCGAACGGATTTACCCTCGATCTGTAAAGTAACGCATGAAATTAAGATGCCCGCCTCTATAGTGTATAATAGCCTGATCCTCTGTACACGATGCTATGCTCTCATATACAGCGGATAAGACATTCGCAGTATAAGGTCTACAGTAAAACGTTTGACGTTATACCAATTGGTAACGCTCTCAATTGGAGTGACTCTCTACTTTCATATTAAAACCGTGAATTAAGATGTCTAATGGCGATACTGTTCAGCGGATTTACGCCCAAAATACCTGGCTTGACTCCGGAATCATAGGGTAGGTGAAGCTAATAGGTATGGCGTTCGATTCTCAACTAAGGTGGTAACGATCACGATCGATTTTACCTTCAATATTCCAATACATACATGAAGTTAAGGCTAGCGACATTAAAATGTTTACTAATTTGCTGCTCTAAACACGATGACAGAATCTCGAAGCAGCGGGTTAGTTTCGCCGAAAGTAGGGCCTTCGTTAAAAAGTTTGAACAATAGCAATGCGGAACGTGCAACAACGGTTTGACTCTGTTAATTAATATTCATTCCACGAAATTGCGTGTCTAATGTCAATACTGTACAGCGGGCTCAGCTGCGGACCACCTGGTTTGACTCTTAGAATCACAGGACAGGTGGAGCGGTTAACAAAGCCGTTCGACACTTATAGATGGTGGTAACGATCACCAAAGTCTTTAGTCATGATTTTTTGATTCATAAATATAAATAAGGTGCCCGTCATTAAAATGTATACAATTTGCTTCACTGAACGCGAAGATATACACCCGATACAGCGGGAATGTTCACAGGAGGAAAAGTATTCGGAAATAGGGCCTAATACCAATTGTGTGATGATCTCCGAGGCTTGACTCGCTACATTACCATACATACCGCGGAATGATTTGTGTATTGCTAATAGTTTTTTGAGGCCTTTCTCCCGGAATGTCTGTCTTGGCTCTCCGATTCACAGGATAGATGACGCTGTTGACTTACCTGTGCGATTCTCCAAGAAGGTGGTAACAATCTGGACGGTTTGACACACGATCATCCAATTCATACTTGAAACGATGGTGCTCGTCCATAAAATGCACACTAATTTGCTACTCCGAACACGAAATAATGCTCCTCGATCCAGCGGGGTACCTTCTCCGATAGTTACGTATTCGGTCAGTAGAATGACTTTATACCAATTGGTTACGTTTCCCGACGGTTTGACAGCCTGCTATAATATGGAGGCCGTGATCTGAAGTGTCTACTGCCAATTGTGCTACAGCGCATTTACTCCCGAATAATGATGCTGGAAGTCGAACCAAGAACTCCGGAAGTAAATCTGCCTTACAGTATTGGATCTTTACACCATACCTCCAGTTATAAATAAGAAGCAGAGTCAAACCGTTGTAGAACATACGAATTGGCATAGAGTCAAAGTGTTAACCGACGGCCTTACCTTCCGAGAACGCCTGTAGTGCTGGCATCTTTAGAGTTCATCGGAAAAAATTAGTAGTAATTTTTGGCAGACGGACACCTTATTTTCATGTATGATTAGGACGATCGAGAGACAAGCGGTGCGAGAACGTTACCACATTCTTCAAGACTCCAACTACTAAATCAATGGATACACCTGTCCTGTCATTACGAGGGTCAAATCAGTTATTCCAGATGCCAACTCGCTGTACAGTATTGGCAAAAGGCCATTTAATGCACAATATGAATATTAACTTAGTAGGTCAAACCGTCGAAGAATATTACCAATTAGTATAGAGTCATTCTTGTAACCGAAAACATACCCTTCCTAGGACCTAACACGCTGTAACCAGTGTCATCCTTAGTGCTAACGGAAACAAGTGAGTAGGCATTATCGCTAAAGCACACCATATTCTCAAACATCAATTAGAGGATGAGAGTCAAACCGCTCGTGAACGCTGCCAAATTCTGTGAGAGTCGAACCGCTACGGCAATAGCTTCGCCAATCCTGTGATTTGTAGAGTCAAACCAGGTATTCCGGTAGTAAGACCGCTGAACAGTTTCGGCAATAAACACCCTAATTCACGGCATGAACAATAAAGTGGAGCGTCAGACCACTGGAGTGCGATCGCAATTGGTATAAAGTCAAACGTTTTTCTGAAGGCCTTACATTCCGCGAACTTCAGCGGCATCATCTGGAGTATAACTACGTCTTCAGAACTATAAATAAGTCTTCATTTCAGAGACCGGCCCCTTAACTTCATATGTAAATCAGAAGATCGATTGTCAGTCCGCTGGTCAACGTTGCAGCTGTCTGTGGGAGACGCACTGCTAAGTCAATAGCTTCGCCTATCCTAGGATTCCGAAGCTAAAGCAGGTATTCCGAGTGTAAATCCGCTGAACAGTATTGGAAATAAACACCTATATTTACGGTTTGAATATGAAAATAGGTCGTCAAACAGTTTGAAATTTCTACCAGATGCTATAAGTGAATCTTTTACCGAAGACCTTACCTTCCTTGAACCTCACCGGATCATCGGGGGTTTTACATCGTGTTCAGAAAATGAAATTAGTCCTTCGATTCAGTGACGGACACCTTAACCTCATGTGTGAACTAGAAGATCGACGGTCAAACCGTTCGAGAGCGTTAGCACATTCAGTGAGAGACGAACTGCTAACTCAATAGCTTCACCTATCCTGCGCTTCCGTGATTCAATCCAGGTATTGCGGGAGTAAATCCGCTGTACATTATTGGCAATAGAAACACTATTTCGCGGCTTGCATATTAAAGCATACAGTCAAACCTTTTGAGATTGTTACCAGTAGCTATAATGTCAAACGTATTGCCGAAAGCCTTAACGTCGGAGAAGATAACACGCCGTATCGAGAGTACAACTACGTGTATAGTGAAACACATCAGTACATGTGTTAGTGACGGCAACTTAAATTCAAGTACGAATTAGAAATCGAGCGTCAAACCGCTCGAGAACGTTGCCACCTTCTGCGAGGGACGAACGGCTAAGTGAAGAGCTCTACTGTCCCGAGTTCCGAGAGTCAACTAGGTATTCCTGGATTAAATTTGCTGAACAGTACCGCCAATGGGCTCCTTTATTCACGGCTTGATTAAAAAAGTAGATGGTCAAACCTGGTGTATATCGTTACCAATTGCTCTAAAGTCAAACGTTTTATTGAAGACCTTATCCCCCAGATATCTAACCGACTGCATCGGGAGTATATCTTCGCGTTTAGAGACAGAAGTTTGTCTCCATTTCAGTGACGAGCACCTTAGCTTCATCTATGAATTACAAGATCGGGGGTCAAACCGTTCGTGAACTTTAGCACCGTCTTTGAGAGTCGAACGGGTAAGTCAATAACTCCATATATCCTGTGATTCCGAGAGTCATCTCAGGTAATCCGGGAGTAAGCCCGCTGAATATTATTGGCAATTATAACTTAATTCACAGTTAGTATATTAGCGTAGAGCGTAAAACTGTTTGAGAACGTTACCAATTGCTATTATGTCAAACGAATTGCAGATGCCATGCCCTCCGAAAAATTAACACGCTGTATCGAGAGCATATAACCGTATTCAGACGTACGAACTGGTATACACTTTAGCGGCGAGCAACTTAATTTCATGAATGAATGCGAAGATCGGGCGTCAAACCATGCGGATGAGTTGCCATCATCTTTGAGAATCGAACGGCTGTTCCAATAGCTTCACCGAACGTATGATACCGTGAGTCAAGTCAGGTATTCAGAGAGTAAATCTTCAATTCAGTATGGGCAGCATTAGGGACCCTATTTCACGGTATAAATATTGACGTGCACCGCGAACCATTGTAGAACGATACCTATTGCTGTATAGCCAAACTTTTAACCGGAGGCCTTACCTTCCAGCAGTTAACCCGCTGTATCGAGAGTATAACTCGTGTTCAGAGAAGCGAATTAGTACACATTTAAGTGACGGGCCCTTAGTTTCATGTATGAATTAGAAGATCAAGGGACGAATTATTCGAGATCGCAATCACCCTCTATTGAGGTCGAACGGCTAAGTCAATACTATCACATATCCTTTCATTCCGAGAGTCAAACCAGGTATACCGGGAATAAATCTATTGAACAGTATTGACAATAGATACATTATCTCTCTGTATGAATGTTAAAGCAGCCGTCAATCCGTGAGTGATCATTACCAATTGCTGTAAAGCCATACGACATACCGCATACCTTACCCCTCCGAGAACAAAACAGCTATATCGAGAGCACAAAACAGTATTCAGAGGTACGAAATGGTATACACTTTAGTGGCGAGCACCTTAATATCATGAATGAATTCGATCATCGCGGGTCAAGCAGATCACGAACGTTACCACATCGTTTGAGAGTCTAGCGGCTAAGTCAATAGCTTCACATATCCTGTGATTCCGAGACTAAAACCAGTACTCCGGGAGTAAATGCGCTGCACATCATGGGATGTAGACACCCTAATTTATAGCTTGCATTTTAAAAATACGGCGTCAAACCGTATGAGAGCGATACCAATTGCCATAAGATCAAACATTTTACCGAAGGCGTTAACATCCGCGAGCCTCACCTCTACATCGGGAATATAACGTCGTGCTCAGAGAAAGAAATTGTTATTTATGTCAGTGATGGACACCTTAATTTATGAATTAGAAGTTCGAGGGTCAAACCGATTGAGATCGTTACCACCATCTGTGAGAGACAAGCGGCTACATCAGTAGCCTCACCCTATCCATTGATTCCTAGAGTCAAACAGGTATTCCTGGAGTAAGTACGCTGTATATCATTCGCGGCCTAATTGATAAAGCAGACCGTCAAACCGTTGTAGAAAGTTGACTATTGTATAGAGTCAAACACTTTATCAATTACCTTACGTTCGGAGATGCTAACCCGACGTTTCGAAAATATAACTTCGTGTTCATAGCGCGGAAATTAGTATTCACTTCAGTGACGGACACCTTAACTTCATGTATGAGTCAGAATATCGAGTGTCGGACCGCTCGGGAACATTGCCACCTTCTTTGAGAGACGAACAGCTAAGTCAATAGCTTCACCTATCATGCGGTTCCGAGAGTCAACAGGTAGCCCACGAGTGAAACCGCCGAACAGTATTGGCAGTAGGCACCGTAATTCACGATTTGAATATTAAGGTAGAGAGTCAAAGCCTTTGAGTGCGTTACCAATTGGAATAAGGTCGAACGTTATACCGAAGGCCATACCTTCCAAGAACATATCCGATGTAGCGACTATCATGCTTAGTGCTCACGGAAACATATTAGTAGACATTTTATCAGACGGAAACCTTACCTTTATGTATGAATAGAATAATCGAGAGTCAAACATTTCGAGAACGATCCCTCCTTCTTTACGTGAGGAACGGCTGAGTCAATAGCTTCACCTACCCTGTTATTTCGGTAGTCAAACCAGATATTGCGGATGTCAATCCGATGAACAATTTTGGGCAATAGGCGACATATCTCTCTCTATGAAGGTTAAAGTACATAGATTATCCGTTGGAGAACATTAGCAATTTCAATAAGGTCTGCCTCTTTCCAATTACCTTACCTTCCGAGAACCTAACCCCCTGCGCGGAATGCGCTGCATAGTGTTCACGGATACAGATTAGTAGACGTTTTAGTAGACGGAAGCCCTGTATTCACGTTCGGGGAAGAAAATCGAGAGCCAAATCGTTCGACAACGTTTCCACCATCTGTAAGAGACGTACGTCTAAGTCAACAGCTTCACCTATCCCGTGATTCCGAGAGGCAGTCCGGGAAAGCCGAGAGTATGTGCGCTGGAGAGAATTGCAATCGAGACTTTAATTCACTGTTTCAGTATTAAATTAGAGCGTCAAAGCGTTTCAGAGCGGTAGGAATTAGTTGAATGTCAAACACTATACCGATGACCTTACCCCTCCGAAAGAGAAACCCGCTGTACAGAGATTATAACCTCGTGTTCGGAGAACGAAATTCGTATTAATTTATGTGACGTGCGCCTTAATTTCATGCATGAATTAGAAGATCGATGGTCAAAACCGTTCGAAAACGTTACTACCCCCCTTGAGGTTCGAACGGCTAAGTCAATAGCTTCACCTATCCTGTGATTCGAGAGACAAACCGCGTATTCTGAGACTAATCCGCATCACTGAATTGGAATTACACACGTTACATCACTATATAAACATTATGGAATAGAGCCAAACATTGTAGAATGTATCCCATTTCTATAGCGTCAACCTTTTTACCGTAGGCCTTAACTTCCGGGCACCAAACCCGCTGTGCGGAGAGTATAACAACGTGTCCAGAGGAACAAATGAGTTCACATTTTAGTGTCGGGCACCTTAATTTAATGCACGAATGAGAACATCGAAGGCCGAACCATTCGAGAACTTTACCACCTTTTTTGTGGGTGGCACAGCCGAGTCAATAGCATCACCAATCCAGTGATTCCCGTAGACACGCATGGCATACTGGGAGTCAATTCCGCTGTACACTACTGATAATGGGCACCATAATTCAGGGTTTGAATATCGACGTAGGTAGTCAAACCGTCGGAGAAAACTACCAGTTCGTATAATGTCATTATTTTCACCGAATACCTAACCTTTCGAGAATCTAACGCGCTGTAGCTAGTGTCTTGCTCATTGTTCACGGGAAACAATTAGTCAGCATATTCAAGGCGGACACCACATATTCATGAATAAGTATAAAAATCGAGAACAAAACTGTTCGAAAACGTTACAACATTACTTGCGAATCGAACGGCTAAGTCAATAGCGTCACCTATCCTATGATTCTGTTAGTCAGGCCAGTTATTTCGGGAGCAAATAGCCTGTGCAATATTGGAAATAGACACCTTATTTACGGTTTGAATATTAAAGCAGTCCGTCAAGTCGTTGTTGAACATGACTTATAGATATAGGGCCAAACTGGTTACAGAATGCCGTAACTTTCGAAAAACTGAACAGCTGTATCGAGAGTATACCGTGTTAAGAGGTACGAACTAATATACATTTTAGTGACGAAAACCATAATTTCATGCAGGAATTAAAAGATCAAGAGTCAAACCGCTCGAGAACGTTAACACTTTCTGCGAGAGACGATCGGGTAAGTCTATAGCTTCACCTGCCCTGTGATTCGGAGATGCAAACCAGGTATTACGGAAGTACATCTCCTGAACGGTACGGGCAGTAGACACCTTAATTCAAGTTTTGAATATTAAAGCTGGCAGTCAAGCGCTGTAGATTATTACCGATTGGTGTAGAGTCAAACACTTTACCGTAGGCTTACCTACCGAGAAGATGACCCACTATATTGGGGGTATTACTTCGTTCTCCGTGAAGCAGGGCTGTAGACATTTTTGTGACGTACACCATAATTACATGTATATATTAGATGATCGAGGGCCAAACCCTTTGAGAAACGTTACCACCTTCTTAGGGAGACGAACGCTATATCAATAGCTACACTTGTACTGTGATTCCGAGATCGAAATCAGGTACTCCGAGAGTTAATCGGCAGTGCAATATAGTCAATGGACACGATAGTTAACGGTATGCATATTAATGTAGGGCATCAAACCTTTGCGGAACGTTACATATTGTATACTGTCTAACCTTTACCGAAGGACCTAACTTCTCAAATCCAAGCCGGTTGTATAGAGCGTCATGCTTCCGGTTCATGGAAACAAATTAGTAGCCATTTAAGCATACGGACACCTTACTTTTATATGTGAATTGCAAATATGAGAAGTCAAACCGCTCGAGAACGTTACCACCTTCTCTGAGATTCGAACAGTTATGTCAATAGCTTCACATATCCCGTGGTTCCGGGTAAAACCGGGCACTCCGGGTTTAAGACCGCTGAAAAGGTATTGGCAATAGACATATTAATTCACGGTTCGAATATTATAGTCGCACACCAAATCTTTGTAGAACGTTACCTATTCGTATGGCGTCAACCCTTTGCCGAAGGCCATACGTTCAGAGAAGCCAAGCCGCTGCAGCAAGTGTCTTGCTCAGTGTTCAAGGAAGCAAATTAGTAAGCATTTACTCCAAGAATACATGGTTTGACTCTTGCATTATTGGAATAGGTCATGCAATGGACTTAGCCGTTCGCCTCTCAAAGAAAGTGGTAATGTTCTCGAAAGGTGTGACCCCTCGATCTTCTAAATGGTACAAGAAATTATGGTGCCTGTCACTATAATAGATACTAACATGCTACTCTCAACACGTAGCCACACACTCTATACAGCTGGATAGCTTCTAGAAAGTTAAGGCCTTCGGTAAAATGTTTGGCTCTATACCAACAGATAACGGTCTACATCGGTCTGAGTATGTATGCTAATATCAATACCGTGATATAGGGTGTTTAAGACCAACACTATATTGCGGAATCAGTCCCGGTATTGCTAGTTTGATTCTCGGAACCACAGGATATGTGAAGCTATTGAATTAACCGTTCGACTCTCACAGAAGATGGCAACGTTCTTGAGCTGTTTAATACTCGAATTTCTGATTCATATATGAAGTTGAGGTGTCCATCTCCGAAATGGAGACTAATTTCTTTCAAAGAACACGTAGTTATACTCTCGATGTAGTCTGTGAGATTCGCGGAAGGTAACGCCATCGGAAAACAATTTGACATTATACCAATGGGGTAACGTTCTCAAATGGTTTGGCGCTCTACTTGAGTATTAAGCCGTGAATTAAGATGTAAAATGCCAATAATCTACAGGGAATTTACTTTCGGAATACCTGTTTTTACTCTCGGAATCGCAGGATAGCTGAAGCAATTGACCACGCCGCTCGTCTCTCATAGAATGTGATAACGTTATAGGACGCTTTGATACTAGATCTTCTCATTCATACATGAAATTATGGTGCCCCTCTTCTGAAATGTCTTCTGATTTGATTCTCTGAACACGATGTGTCACCAAGGATACAGCGGGTTATGATCTCGATGGGTAAGGTATTCGGTAAGGATTATGACGTTATTCCAATTGGTAACTTTCTCAATCGTTTTGGCGCTCTATTTTGATATACAAACTGGGTATTAGTGTGTCCATTGCCAATACTGCTCAGCGGTTTCGCTCCTGACATACCTCCTTTGACTTTCCGAATCACAGGGGCGGTGAAGCTATAGACATAGCCGTCCGTCTGTCACAGATGATTGCAACGTTCTCGAAACGGTTTTACACCCGATTATTTCTATTGACACATGAAAATAAGGTGTCCGCTTACTAAAATGTCTTCTAATTTGTTTCCGTAAGTGCTAGTCACGACACTCGCTACAGCGGGTTAGGTTTTAGGAGGTAACGTATTCGGTAAATTGAATGAATCTATACCAATTGGTAATGATCTCCGACGGACTGACATTCTACTGTAATATTCATATCGAGAAATGAGATGTCTGGTACCAATACTGTTCAGCGCACTTGCTCCTGGAATACCAGGCCTCACTCTCGGAATCGCAGGATAGGTGAAGCTATTGGCTTAGCTGTACGAGCCTCAATGAAGGTGGTCATTTTCTCAAGCGGTTTGACACTCCACCCTCCTATTCATACATGAAATAAGATGCCCGCCTTCTAAAATGTCTACTAATTGCTTCCTCTAAAAACTAGCCAAGACAATCGCTACAGAGGATTTGTTGCTCGGAAGGAAGTGTGTTGGGTATGATTAATGAATTTGTACTAATTACGAATGCTCTCCTACGGCTTGTCTGTCTACTGTAATTCGTACCGTGAATTAACGTGTGTATTGCCAATACTGTTCGGCGGATTTACTCTCGGAATACCTGGTTTGACTCTCCGAATCACTGGATAGGTGAAGCTATTGCCTTAGTCGTTCGTCTCTTCCAGAAGGGGCAACGTTCTTGAGCGGTTTGACACTCGATCTTCAATTCATACTTGAAATTAAGGAGCATGTCACCAAAATGTATACTAATTTGGTTCTCTGGAGACGAAGTAATACCCTCGACATATGGGGTTAGCTTCTTGGAATGTAAGATCTTCTGTAAAACGTATAACTTTATTCCCACTGGTATTGTTCTCATACAATTTCACGCTCTACTTTAATATTCAAACCTTGAATTAAGGTACCCATTACAAATAGTGTACTGCGGATTTTCTGCCAGAACACCTTGTCTGACTCTCGGAACCACAGGATGGATGAAGCTATTGACATAGCCGTTCGACTTCCAAAGAAGGGGGTAACATTGTGAAACGGTATGACTGCCGATTCTGCTATTCATACATGGAAAATGCAAGTCCGCCAGCTAAAATGTGTACTAATCTGCTTCCGCGGACATTAAGAACGGCAGTCACTAAAATGGGATACGCTATTCTACGATCAGGTATTCGGTAAAAAGAATGACATTATTCAAATAGGTAATATTCTTTGCGGCATGACTATCTACTTTTATATTCATACAGTGAATTATGGTGTCTACTACAAAACTGATCAGCGGCTTTCCTCCCGGAATACCTTGTGTGACTCGCGGTATCACAGGATAGGTGAAGCTATTGACTTAGACGTTCTACTCCCAAGGAAGTTGATAACGTCCTCGATTGGTTTGTCCCACGATCTTCTTATTCGCTCATGAAATTACGGGTGACGTCGCTAAAATATATACTAAATTGCTTCCATGGACGTGAAGTTATACTGTAGATACATCGGTACTTGCTCTCGCAAGGCAAGGCCTTCGGTAGAAAGGTTGACTGTATAGCAATAGGTAGCGGTCTACAATGGTTTGACAATGTCCATTAATTATGATAACGTGGTATAGCGAGTCTAATTCCAATAATATACTGCTGATAATGTATTCACCGAGTACCTGGTTTGCCTCTCGGAATAACGGGGTGGGTGATGATATTGGCGTAGTTGTGCGACTACCAAAGAATCTGGTTACATTCTCGTGCGGTTTGACACTCGATTTTCTGATTCATATTGTAATTTAGGTCCCTGCCACTAAGATGTTTATTAATTTTTCATCCCTGAACACGAAGATATACTCTCGGAAGCGGCGGGTCAGCCTCTCCGAAGGTAAGGCTGTCAGCAGAATGTTTAGCTCTATACCAATAGGCAATGCTCTACAATGGTTTGACGGTCTTGCTTTAATGTTGAAACTGAGAATTTAGGTATTTTTAGGCAATACCGGTCAGCGGACTTACTACAGGTATACCTGGTTTGACTCTCCGAATCGCTGGATAGATGAAGTTATTGACTTAGCCGTTCGTCCTCTCACAGAATGTGTCAACGTTCTCGAACGGTGTGACTTCGAACTTGTAATTCGACATGAAGTTAACGAACCCGTTACTACAATGTATAATAGTTTGTATCTCTGAACACGAAGTTATATTTTCCATACAGCCGGTTATGTGCTCAGTGTGAAAGGTCTTCGGTAAAACTTTCGACGTTAAACAAATTGGTAACGCTATGAAACGGTTTGACGCTCGATTGTAATATTCAAACCATGAATTAAAGTGTCTATTACCAATACTATTCAGCGGATTTACTCCCAGAATACCTGGTTTGACTCTCGATATCGCAGGATGGTTGAAGTTATTAACTTAGCCGCCCGACTCTCGTGTCTGTTGCTAACGTTTGGGAATGTTTGACCATCGATCATGTAATTCATACATGACAGTAAGGTGCACGGCACTAAGATGTATAACACTTTGTCTCTCTGAAGGCGAAGTTATACACTCGATGCAGCGGGTCAGCTTCAAGTAAGCCAATGCCTTCGGTAGAATGCTTGACTCTGTAACAATGGGGGAACGTAGGACAACTATGTGACACTGTACTTTAATATTTTTAACGGGAAGTAAGATTTTTAATGCCGATACAGTACAGCGGATTAACTCCCAGAGTAACTGGTTTGACTCTCGGAATCACAGGATACGTGAAACATTTGACTTAGCCGTTCGATATTTAAAGAAGGTGGGGACGTTCTCGATCGGATTGTCTCTTGATTTTATAATTCATACATGGAACTACGGTGCCCGTCACTACAATGTATACGTATGTGTTTCTTTCGACACGAAGTTATACTCTCGATTCGGCGAGCTAGTTTTTCGGAGGGTATGGCATTCTGTAAGAAGTTGGACCCTACATCTATAGGTATTGTTTCCACAACGGCTTGATGGCATGCTTTAATATTCAAATGTTAATTAAAGTATCTATTGCCCATACTGTTCTGCGGACTTGCTCCCAGATTACCTGATTTGACTTCAGGAATCGCAGGATAGGTGAAGCAGTCGAATTAGCCACGACTCACAGATGGTGGTAACGTCCGCGAATGGTTTGGCCATCCATTTTCTAATTCATACATGAATTAAAGGTGTTGTCACTTTATTGTATACTAATGTGCTTCTATAAACACGTCGCTATACTATCGCTGCGGCGGGTTATATTCACAGAAGGTAAGGACTGCGGTAAAAAGAGCAACTAATATACCAATTGAAAATGGTCGATGACAGCATGACTCTCTCCTTTAATGTCTATGCCATGATTAATGGTGTCTATTTCCTATATAATTCAGCGGATTTACAACCGTAATGGCTTGCTTTATCCTCAGATTCACAGGGTAGGTGAAGCTATTGACTTTCCCTTCTACTTTCAAAGAGGGTGGTAAAGTTATCGAACGGTTTGTTTATCGATATTCTAATTCATCCACGATGTTAGGGTGCCCTTCTCTGAAGCGAAGTCTAATTTCTTTCCCGGATTGGGTTTTTATAGCCACGATACTTTGCCGTACGTTCTCGGCAGGTAAGTTATGCGATGAAGAGTTTGACGTTATACCAATTGGTATCGTAAACGGTTTGGCTCTCTACTTTGATATCCATTCCCTGAATTAAGAGGTCTATTGGCAATACTCTGCAGTGTGATTTACTCGTTAAACACCAGGGCTGACTCTCGGAATCTCACGATAGGTGAAGCTGTTGACTCGGCCGTTCACGTCTCAATGGATGTGGTAACGTTCTCGAAGTGTTTGACACTCGATCTTCTAATTCAAAAATCAAAATATGGTATGCCTCACCTATAATGTCTACTAATTCGTTCCTGTAAAGCCAAAACAAGACATTCCTAACTGCGGCTTGCGTTCTCGGAATGTAAGGTATAGGTTAAAAAGAATGACTTTCTACCAATTGGTAATGTTCTGTAACAAATTGACTGCCTTCTTTAATATTCATACCGAGAACTAATGCGTCAATTGCCAATACTGTTCAGCGGATCTACACCTGGAATTCCTGGCTTGACTCTCGAGATCGTAGCTACAGTTGCTGCTATTGACCCCGCCGTAAGACTCCCAAAGAGAGAGGAAATGATCTCGTACGGATTAACACTCGATCTTCTAATTCTTATATCAAAATATGGTATGCCTCTGATACAATGTCTACCAATTTGGTTCCGTGAGCACTCAGCATGATACTCGCTAAGGCACATTATGTTCTAGGAAGGTATCGTATTCAATAAAAGGAATGACACTATACCAACTGATAATGTTCTCCGACGGATTAACCTCCTACTTTGCTATTCATACCCTGAATGAAGGTGTATATTACCAATAATGAACAGCGGATTCACTCGCGGTATAACTGATTTGGCTACCTGAATCACAGGGTAGGTGAAGCTATTGACTTGGCCGTCCAAATCCCAAAGGTGGTGGGAATGTTCTCGAAGGGTTTGACACTAGATCCTCGCATTCATAATGAAATTGAGGTCCACGGCACTAAGCTCTATACTAATTCGTCCCTCTGAACACGCTGTTATATTCTAGATACAGCGGGTTAAGTTTTCAGAGGGGATGGTCTTCGGTAAATCGTTTCACTTTCCAGCAATTGGTAGCGTTCCCAGTCCAATTCACGCTCCACTATAACATGCAAACCGTGAACTAAGGTGTCTCTTACAAATACTGATCAGCGGATTTGCTCCCGGAATACCTGGTCTTATTCTCGGAATCGCAGGATAGGTGATGCTATTGACGTAGCCGTTCGTTTCTGGCAGAAGGATGCAACGTTCTCGAGCGGTTTGACTCTCGATTTTATAACTCATGCATGAAGAGATGGTGCCCGTAATTGAAATGTATTGTAAATTGTACCATTGCACACGACATTATACTCACGATACCGCGGGAAAGCATTCCGGAATGTAAGGCCTCCGATAAAAAGTTTGACACTATACCAATAGGTAACGTTCTGCAAAGTATTCACTCTGTACTATAATATTTATACCGTGAAATAGTGAGTCTAATGCCCATACTGAGCAGCTTATTCATCGCGGAATACCTGGTTTGGCTCTCGGTATCAGATGATTGCTAATGGAATTGACTCGGCCGTTTGACTGTCAGAGACGGTCGTAACGTTCAATAGCGCTTCCACCCTGTACTATAATATCTATACCTTGAAATAATGCCAATACTAGACTGCGGATTTATTCCCGGTATACCAGTTTTACAGTCGGAATCACAGGATAGGTGAAGTTATTCACTTAACTGTTGGTCTTTCACAGATGGTCGCAACGTTCTTCAGAGGCACGAATCTCGATATTTTTAGTTATAGTGAAATTGAGGAGTCCGTCACAAAAATGTTCACTAATTTCTTCCTCTAAACAAGAATATATACTCTCGAAGCGGCGGCTTAACTTCTCGGAAGGTAAGGCTGTCCGCAATGTGTTTATCTTTATACCAGTAGATAACGTTCCAGAATGGTTTGACGGGCAGCTTTAATATTCAAACCGTGGAATGAGATTTCCATTGCCAATACTGTTCAGCAGATGTAATCCAGGAATACCTGATTTGACTCTCGGAAACACAGGATATGTCAAGCTATTCACATAGCTGCTCGACTCCCACAGAAGGTGGTGACTTTCTCGAACGGTTTGATACTTGATCTTCTAGTTCATGCATGAAGTTAAGGCTCCCGTCACTGAAATAAAGACTAGTTTCTATCTCTGAAAACGAAGTTATACTCTCGATGCGGCCCGTTTGTCTCTCCGAAGGTAAGGCCATCCGTAAAGTGTTTGGCATTAAACCAATTGGCAACGCTGTAAAACGGTTCGGCGCTCTACTATAATATTAAGACCGTTATTTATGGAGTCTGCTGCCAATACGGTCCAGCAAATCCACTCCTTGAATACCAGGCTTGACTCTCGGAGTCGCAAGGGTAGGTGAAGCTGTTGACACAACAATTCAATTCTTCTAGAAGGTGTTAACGATTTCGAACGGTTTGACACCCGATCTTCTAATGCATACATGGAATTAAGGTGCGAGTAACTAAAATGAATACTACTATCCTTCTGCGAAAACGAAGTTATTCTCTCGACACATGGGGTTAGATTCACGAAGGGAAAGGTAAAAAGTTTGACCATATACCAATACGTTTCGTTCTACATCGGTTCAACTGTATACCAAAATGTCTATAGCCTGAAATAGGGTGTCTAATGCCAATGATGTACGGCTGATTTACTGTAGGATTACTTTGTATGGCGCTAGGAATCACAGGTTGGGTGAAGCTGTTGACTCAGTCGTTCGATTTCCAAAGACGGTTATAATGTTCTCGATAGGTTTGACCCACGATCTTTTAATTCATGCATGAAATTAAGGTGCTTGTCACTAAAATGTATACTTATTTGTATCTCTGCGTACGAAGTAATGTTCGTCATACATCGGGATAAGATCACGGAGGATATAGTCTTCGGTAAATCGTTTTACCTAATAGCAATTGGTAACGTTCTCAAACGGTTTGACGCTTAACGCTTTTATACAAACTGTGAATTAAGATATCTATTTCCAATACAATTCGGCGGATTTACTCCCGGAATATATGGTTTGAGTTTCGGAATCACAGTATGGGTGAAGGTATTGACTTTGCCGATCTACTACCAAAGAAGGTGGTATCGTATATTGACACTCCATCCTCTATATAGTACACGAAATTGCGATGCCTGTCACTAAATTTTACAAAAATTTCATTCCCTGTACACGAACATATGCTCTGGATACAGAGGGTTAATTTCTCGGATGGCAAGGTCGTCGATAACGGATATGTCTCTATACCAACTGGCAACGTTCTCAAGCGGTTTCACGCCACACTATAATATTCAATCCGACAATTAAGGTGCCTAGGGCCAAAACCGTTCCGCGGATTTACTCCCGGAGTACAGAGTTCAACACTCTGAATCATTGGATAAGTGAAGAAATAGACATTACCGTTCGATTCACTATGAAGTTGGTAACGCTCTGCAATGTTTCGACACACGATCTTCTTATTCATATATGAAGATAAGGTGCGCGTGCCTGAAATGAATACTAGCTTCTTTCTCTGAAGACGAAGTTATATTCTCGGTGACGCGGATGATGTTCGCGGATGGTGGCGCCTTCGCTAAATCGTTTCACTTTATGACAATAGGTAACTTTTTCAAACGGTGTGACGCTATATTTTAATTTCCATACCGTGATCTCAAGTGTCTGTTGCTAATACTGTTTAGCCGATTTACGTCCGGAACACCTAGTTTGACTCCCGAAATCTCGGGACAGGTAATGCTATTCACTTAGACGTTCGTCCCTCACTGAAGGTGGCAACGTTCTGGGACGATTTGGCCCTCATCTTCCTATTGATACTTGCAATCAACGTGCCCGTCAGCTAAAGTGTCAACTAATCTGTTTCCTTGAACCCTAAGTGACACTTGCTGCAGAGGGATAGGTTCTCGGAGGATAAGGTGTCCGGTAAAAGGATCGACACCGTACCCGTAAGTATCGTTCTGCTGTGGCTCGAATATCTATATTACTATTTATAACGTAAATTAAGGTGTCTGCTGCCAACACTGTACAGCAGATAGACTCCGGGATTTCCTGGTTTGACCCTCCGAATCACTGGATAGGTGAAGCTGTTGACTTAGGCGATCGTCTCTCACTGAAGGTGGTACCATTATCGAATGGGTTGGCCAACGATCTTCTAATTCATACGTAAAGTTAACGTGCCCGCCGCTGAAATGAATTCAAATTTCTTTCTCTGAACACGAAGTTGTACTCCCGATACAGCGGGTTAGTTTTTCTAATGGTAAGGCATTCTGAAAGAAGTTTGACCGTGCGCCTATATGTAATGTTCAACAACGGCTTGACGGCTTGCTTTGATATTCAAACCGTGAACAGAGTCGTCTATTGCCAACAATGCACAGCGCATTTTCGCCCGGTATACCAGCCTTGCTTCCCCGAATCACAGGATAGGTGCAGCTATTGACTTTTCCGTTCGTCCATAAAATAAGGTGGTTACACTCTCGAAAGGTTTGACGTACGGCCTTCAAATGCACACATGAAGTTAAGGTGCCGGTCACTGAAATGGAGACTCATTTCTATATCTAAACACGAACTGTATTATACTGTTATGATATTTTCGATTTTTTCAATATTTCATGTTTTTAATTTCAGAAATTGAATCGTACATGAAATGTGCAGTTGAGCATACGTTTGAGACAATATTTTGTTATGTTACCCGTTATATTATGTGATTGACTCCATATGTACCTTCGCTGCCGGCACGATACCACTGGAGTCGTCTTGTGGTTGCATTTGGTAGATGGGAACGACACTACTTGATGGTCGTCGGAAATTACTATTGCCTTGATATTGTACCGTATGCATCTTTTCCCAGTTTTCCGTTTATTTATACATACTGTAATTTAATATTATGATATTTTCGATATAATACAGATTTCTAACTTTATATCTTAAAAGATTGTAATTCTTTGTAAAAGTTCCTTTTGAATTAGTTGAGCTTACGTTTATTCCAGTATTTTGTTAAGCTTGTTACTATTTTGTAATATTGTCTATATACGTACCAACCTAGCCGGAGCAAGACGACTACCGCGGTCTTGTAGTTGTACACGGCAGCTCGAAGCGGCATTTCTGTATGGTTTCAGTTAGTTCCGTATCCCTGATTTTGTATCATATGCATTCTGTCCCAGTTTTCAATTCATCATAGATACTGCAACTTACTGTTGTTATGTTCTCGTTCTTCCTCGAAATTTTCAAATTTATTTAAAAAAAATTGTATTTCATAGTAAAAGTGCATTTGAAATTAGATGATCGTACGCGTTTATGACATTATCTTGTTAAAAATATTGTTATTTGCTATTATTGTCTGTATAAGTACCTACGCTACACGACTGGCCGGTGCATGCAGTTGCGTTCGGGAGATCGGAGGAATACTACTGTATGGTCTGCGTTAATTTCTTTAACCCTGCTTTTGTACCGTATGCATTTTTTCACCAATTCTCCCATTTATTTATTCATACTGTAATTTAATGCTATAATATTTTCGATTCTTTGTTCATAATTTTCATTTCTTGCTTGAAGAAATTGTTTGACTTAGTGAAACTGTATTTGCAATTCGTAGAGCTTTCGTTTACGATATTATTTCCTTACCCTCATTGATACTTCATATGATTGGCTGTATGAGCACGTACGCTTCCAGGCCGACATTGCTGTAGTGGTATTGTAGTTGCGTGCTGTAGATCGAGCTGGCATATTGCATGGTCATTGATTATTACTTTAACAATAAGATTGTTCTGTACGCATTCTGTCGCAATTTTCCATTTATATATATATATAATGCAATTTACTGATTTAAGACATACGAATTTTTTCTAAATTCCCAATTTTTAATAACAATCATTGTACATTTCACGAAAAGTGTCTTCGGAAATAGTTGAGTATACGTTTATGACATCAGTTTTCTATATGTGTTGTTATTTTAAACGATTGTGCGTTTTCGCACCTACGCTTCCGAAGCGACGCGGGTGGAATTCTCTTGCAGTTGCGTTCGGAATATCGGAGCGATAGTGCTGTATGATCTTTGATAATTTCTTTGACCTTGATATTGCACCGTTTGCATTATTTTTCTGTATTCTGTTTATGACTACATACTGTAATTTACTGTTATGGTATCCCCAATTCCTTTCAAAATTTTCAATGTTTGGTTCAAAAAATTGTATCTATAAGTAAAAGGTCTTTGGATTGAGTTGAGTGTACGTTTATGCAAATATTATGACGAAACTTATCTTTATTTTACATAATTGTCTTTATACGCATCCGTGGCGACGCGCCTGATATGGCCTTGGAGTTGTGTTCGGCAATTCGGACCGACACTACTGTATTATATTCGTCAGTTTCATTAACCTTGATATTGTGCCGAATGTATTCTTGCGATATTCACTATTTATTACTACATTCTGTGATCTACTGTTTTGATATTTTCGATTTCATTCGAACGCTCCAATTTTTTATATCAGAAATTGTATTTTTTCGGAGAAGTGAAAACATCATAGCAGTAACATACAGTATGTACAAATAAATGAAAAACTGGGAAAAAATTCTTACTGTACAATATGAAGGTTAAAAACATTATCGAATACCATCAAGTAGTCTCGCTCCGCTCTGTCGTACGCAACTACAAGACATCGACAGTCATCTCGCGCAAACAGCGTAGGTACATACACAGGCAATCATACAAAATAACAATTATTTGAACAAATTAATGTCATACGGGCACACTGAACTAATTCCAAAGTCACTTTTCCTAAGATGTGCATTTTTCTAAGATAAAGGATGAAAATTTTGAAGAAAAATCGACAATATCATAACAGTCAATTACAGAATGCATAAATAAATGGCAAACGGAGAAAAAATTCATGCGGTACAAAATCAAGGTTATGGAAATAATCGGTGTCCATTCAGTAGTGCCGATCCGTTCTGCCGTACCCAACTACAATACCACGCTAGTCGTGTTGCAGCGATATCGTATGTACGTATACAGATAATCATATAAAATATCAATTGGTCCAACAAAATAGCGTCATATACCTAAGGACAACTAATTCCAAAGACTGTTTTGCCAAGGAATACAATTTTTAATAATAATGATTGAAAATTTAAAATAAAATAAAATCGGAAATATCGTAACAGTAAATAACACTAATTGTAAATAGGTAGAAAACTGCGAAAGAATACAAACGGAATAAAATAATGGTTAAAGAAACCATCGAAGACCATCCAGTAGTTCCGCTTCCACCTGCGGTACGTAATTACAAGTCCTCGTCAGTCGAGTTGCTCCGACAACGAAGGTACGTATAGAAACAATCATATAAAATAACAATAACTTTTAAGAATTATGGACATGTACGTACACTCAACTAATTCCAAAGGTACTTTTCATGTACGATACAATTTCTGAAATTAAAGACTTCAGAATTTGAAGAAAATCTAAAATATCACAACCGTATATTACAGTATGTACACGTCAACAGAAAACAGAGAAAGAATGCAAACGGTACAATATCAAGGTCAAAGAAATTAACGAAGACCTAACGGCACTGTCTCTGCATTCTAGCCAACGCAACTACAAAGCCAATCCAGCCATTTCGCACCGGACTCGTAGGTACGCATATAGACAATCATATAATGTAACAAAAAGCTTGTCAGAAAATTGTCATATATGTACACTCAACTATTTCCAATGACACGTTTATTAAGAATTACATCTCTTTAAACAAAAATTTTTAATTATGACAAATTAAACATACCATAATACTGAATTACAGCATATGAAATTTAATGCATGACTATGAAAGAATTAATAGTGTACAATATTAAGTTTCTAATTATATGCAAAGACCATGCAGCAGTGACGCACCGATCTAATGAACGCTACTGCAAGACCGCAGCAGCCGTGCCGCTCCGGAAAAGCAGATACGTATAGTGACAACCCTATAAAATACCCAAGGACTTAACAAAATACTGTCATAAACGTACACACAACTAATTCCAAAGACACTTTTACTAAGAAATACAATTTTCTAAAATAAAGATTTATAATTTCGATGGAAATAGAAAAATTCGGAACAGCAAATTACAGATCGTATAAATAAATGGAAAACGTCAGAAAAAGTGGATAGGGTTCAGAACCATTGTTACACGAAAAAACGCAGACCATCCAGTATGCCGCTCCGATCTGCCGTACGCGACTGCAAGACCACTCCAGCACTGTCCTTCCGGAAGCGTAGGTACGAATTTAGACTATCATATAAAATAACAATAACATTCACAGAATATTGTCACAATCGTGCACTCAACTTATTCAAAAGGCACTTTTCTAAAGAAATACAATCTTTTATACTAAAAATTAAGAGTTCCGAAAAGAATCGGGAATATCATAACCGTTACTTGCGGTATGTATGAATAAATGGAATACTAGGGACACATGCATACGGTACAGTATCAGGGTTAGAACACTTATCGAAGATCATGGGGTAGAGTCGCTCCTGTCTACCGATCGCAACTACAAGTCCATTCCACTCGTGACGCTCCGGCAGTCTAGGTACGTATACCGACAATCACAAAATAACAGGTATAACAAAATAACGTCATAATCGTGCACTAAAACAATTCCAAACACTCTTTTAAGATGGCACACAGTCTATTACCAAAAAAATTGATTATTAGGTAAAAAATTGAAAATATCATGACAGAAAATTACAGAATGTATAAATAAATGGAAAGTTGCAAATGCATGCGTACGGTACAACATTGTGGTTAAGGAAATTAACGAAGATCATCCAATATGCCGTTCCGATCTGCAGTATGCAAGAACAAAACATCGCCAGTTGTGTAGCTGCGGGAGCGTAGGTACGTAAACAGACAATCATATAAAATAAGGATAAGTTTAAAATAATATTGTCATAAATGTACACTCCATTAATTCCAATGCCACTTTACCAAAATATACAATTTTTTAACATAAAAACTGAAAGTGTTGGTAAAAATCGAAAATATCAGTAAAGTGAATTACAATGTGAAGAAATGAGTAGAAATTTACGCATGAATGCACACGCTACAAGATTGAGGTTACAGAAATTAACAGAGGCCATACAGCAGTGTCGGTTCCATATAACTTAAGTAACTGCAAGTCCACTCCTGTCGTATCGCTTTGGAGACGTAGGTACGTATACAGATAATCATCCACAATAACCATAAATATAACGAAATTATGTTATAATCGTACACTCAACTATTTTCAAGGACACCTTTACTAAGAAATACAAGTTTTTGAAATTACAAACTGCAAATTATGGGAGAAATCGAAGAAATCCGAAGTGAAAATTGCAGGATGTATATATAAATGGAAGACTGGGATGAAATCCATACGGAACCAAATCAGAGTTAATGAAACAGACGAAGACCATCCAGCAGTGCTGTTCCGACATACCGAAGGCAACTGCAACTCCAGTCCATTCGTGTCGCTCCAGATGCGTAGGTACGTATACAGGCAATAATGTAAAATAACAATAACTTTTACAAAATAATGTCGTATACGTGCACTGAACTAGTTCCAATGACACTTGTAATCAGAAATACAATTTTTTCAACTAACAATATATAACTTCTAAAAAAATTGTAATGACCATAGAAGTAAATTGCAGTATTTGTATATAAATATAGAGATGAGAAAGAATTGCATGCGGTTCAAAATCATGTCTTATGAAATTAACGGAGACCACACAGTAGTGTTGCTCGATCTACCGTACCATCATTAACTGTTCGAATATTATAGCAGGAGGTCAAGCCATTGTAGAACTTTACCCATTCGTATACAGTCCAACTTTTTACCGTAGGCCATTCCTTCCGAGAAGCAGGCCTTCATTATTGAGGGCATAACTTCGTGTTTCGAGAAGCAAATTAGTAGATATTATAGTGACGGGCACCGTTATTTCGTGTATGCATTAGAAGATCGGAAGACAGACTGATCATGAACATTATCGCTCCCTTTGGGAGTGGAACGGACAAGTGAATAACTTCAACTATCCCGTGATTCCGAAAGGCCACCCGGAAAATCCGAGAGTAATTGCGCTGAAGGGTATTGCCAATTGGCACTTTAATTCACGGTTTGAATATTAAAGTAAACCGTGAAACAGTTTGAGAACGATACATATTGGTATAAAGTCAAACATTTTACACCAGACCTTACTCTTCCAGAACCAAACCCCCTGTATCCAGAGTATAATTTCGTGCTCAGTGAAACAAATACGAACACATTTCAGTGACGGGCAACTTAATTGGATGTATGACTTAGAAGATCGGGTATCAAACCGTTCGAGAACGTTATCAGCTTCTTTGAGAGTCGCACAGCTACGCCAATAGCTTCACCTATCCTGTGATTCTGATAGTCAAACCACGTATTCCGGGAGTAAATCCGCTGAACAGTATTCACAATAGACAACTTACGTCACGATTTCAAAATTAAAATAGAGCGCCACACCGTTTGAGAACGGTAGGAATTACTATATAGTCAAACCTTTTTAGATATGGCCTTTCGTTCGGAGTATTTAAACAGCCGGTTCGAGGGTATAACTTCATGTTCGGAGGAACAAATTTGTCTTCCTTTCTGTAACGGGCGCCTTAGTTTCATGTATGAATTAGAAGATCGAGCGTCAAACCGTTAGATAACGTTCATACCTATTGTGAGAGATTAACGGCAAAGCCATTAGCTACACTTATCCTGTGATTCCGAGAGACAAACCCGGTCTTCCGGGAGCAGGTCTGCTGAATAGTATTTGCATTAGGCACCTTAATTCACGGTGTGAATGCTAAAGCAGATCGTCAAACCGTTGATGAACGATACATACTCGCATAGCGTCAAACCTGTTTCCGAAATCTTACCCTTCTGAGAAGTTATTCCGCCGTATCGAGAGTAAAACTTCGTGTCAAGAGACTCTCTCATGTATACATTTTAGTCATGGGCACCACAGTTCCATGTATGAATAACCAAATCAGGAGACAAGCCGTTCGAGAAAGTTACCACTATCTTTGAATGTCGATCAGCTAAGTCAAATGCCTTAATTCATTCTGTGAATCAGAGATTCTAACGCGATATTCCGGAAGTAAATGCGCTATACATTATTGGCGTTATATAACCTACATTCGGAATAAATAATCAATTGCAGAATCAGGCCGTTATAGAACATTATGAATTGGAATACAGTCAAACTTTTTACCGAAGTCTTTTCATTCGTGGACCTATCTCGATGTAGCGATTGTCTTGCGTATTGTCCCCCGGAACAGAATGGTACACATTCTGGCAGACGGACAGCATATTTTCGTGTATGAATAGGGCGATCGTGGGACAAACCGTGCGCGGACGTTACCACCTTCCGTGAGAGATGAACGGCAAGTTCAATTGCTTTACCTATCCTGCGATTCTCAGAGTCAAATTAGGTAATCCGGGAGTAAATCCAGTGGTCAGTATTGGTAATAAATAACTTAATTCGCGGAGTGAATATTATAATATAGCGTAACACCGTGTGAGAACGTTACTAATTGCTACAAAGTCAAACGTTTTACCGATGGCAGTAACTTCTGCAAACCTCACAGGCTTCCTCGAGAGAATAACTTCGTGTTCAAAATATGGAATTAGTAAACATTTTAGTGACGGGGACCATAACTTCATTATGAATAAAATGATCGAAGGTCAAACCATTCGAGAACGTTGACACATTCTGTTAGAGACGAACCGCTAGGTCAATAGGTTCATCTATCCAGTGATTCCGATAGTCAAATGAGGTATTCCTGGAGTTAATACGCTGAATCGTAGTGACAACTGACACCTTAATTCAAGGTTCGAATAAAAAAGTAAAGCGTCAAACCGTTTGAGAGCATTGCCAATTGGTATAAAGTCAAACACTTTACCGATGGCCTTATCGTCCGAGAAGCTACCCCGCCGTATCGAGAGTATAGCTACGTGCTTAGGGAAACACATTAGTATACAATTTAGTGACGGCGACTTAAATTCATGCATGAATTAGAAGTTCGAGAGTCAATTCGGTCGAGAAATTTCTCACCTTATTCGGGAGTTGAACGCCAAAGTCAATAGCTTCACCTATTCTGTGATTCCGAGAGGAAAACCAAGACATGCGGAAGCAAATCCGCTCAACAGTATGGGCAAGAGGCAGCTTAATAGACGGTTTGAATATTAATGCAGGCTGTCAAGACGTTGTAGAACATTACCGATAGCTGTAGGGTCTAACTTGTTACAGAATGTCCGTCCCTCCGAAAAACTAACTCCCTAATTCGGGAGTATAACACTGCTTTCAGAGGTACGAAATAGTATACATATACTGACGACCACCTTAATTTCATGCATGAATCAGAAGATCGAGTGTCAAACCGTCCGCGATCGTTGCCAACAGCCGTGAGAGACGAACGGCTAAGTCAATAGCTTACTTATCCTGTGACTATGAGAATCAAACCAGGTATTCTGGAGTAAGTTCGCTGAACGGTTTGGCAATAGATACCGTAATCCACGGTTTGAATATTGCAGTAGGTCGTCAAGCGATTTGAGAACGTTACCACTTGGAATAAAGTCAAACGTTTTAACGAAGGCGCAAACTTCCCCGAACCACACCCGCAGTATCGAGAGTATAACTTTTTTTCAGATATACAAATTAATACAAATTTTAGTGGCGGACACCTTATGTTCATGTATGAACTAGATAATTGAATGTCTAATCGTTCGAGGTCGTTACCACCTCCTTTAAGTGTCGAACGGCTAAGCTAATAGCTTGAACTATCAAGTGATTCTGAGAGTCATACCAGGTATTCCGGGAGTCCATCCTTTATACACTACTGGCAATGGACACTTTAGTTCACGGTTAGAATATTAAAGTTCAAAGCCAAACGTTTGTAGAACGTTACATATTGGGATCATGTCGAAAGATTTACAGAAAACCTTACAATCCGAGAACTTAACCGATGTATGTAGACCACTACTTCCTACTGCGAGATAGAAATTGGTAAACGTTGCAGAGAAAGGCACCATAATACCATGTATGCGTGAGAAGATCAAGGGTGAAAACGTTCGAGCACTTTACCACCTTCTTCGTGAAATCACGAATATAACACAATAGCTTCACCTATTCCTGCGATTCCAAGAGACATACCAGATATTCCGGTGTCAGTTCGCTGCACACTATTGGTAATGGACACCATAATTCGATGAATGAATATTAAGGTAGAGTGTCAAACTGTTTGAGTGCGTTACCAATTTGTATAAAGTCATACGTGTTACCGAAGACCTTACTCTCGAAAACCTATCCCGCTGCATCGAGAGTATAACTTCATGTTCACAGAAGGAAATTAGTATTCATTTCAGGTACGGGATCCTTAATTTCATGCATGAATTAGAAGATCCGGTTGTTAAACCGTCCGAGAACGTTCACACCTCAATTGAGTATTGAACGGTTAGGTCAGTAGCTTCACCGTTCCTGTCATACCTAGAGTCAGACCACGTACTTCGTGAATAAATCCCCTGTACAGCATATGCATTACACACCCTAGTTCACGGAATAAATTTTAATGTACAGTGTGAATATGTTGTTGACGCTACCTATCAGAATGCATTTAAAAATCTTTAACGGATACGATACCCTCAGAGAACCTAGCCCGCCACAGGTAGAGGCTAGCTTAGTGTTCATGAAAAATATTAGTAGATATATGAGATGAGGGACACCATGTTTTCGTGTTTCAGTTGCAGAATCGAAAGTCAAATCGTTCGAGAACGTAACGACCTCCATTGAGAGTGGCACAGCTACGTCAATATCTTCAACTGTCCTGTGATACCGAGAGTCCAACCAGTTATTCCGGGAGTATATCCGCTTGTCAGGTATGCGCGATAGATACATTAATTCTCGTTTTGGACTCTAAAGTAGAGTGTCAAACCGTTTGAGAACGTGTCCAATTGGTATAAAGTCCAAAGTTTTGCCGATAGTCTTACCTACCGAGAACCTAATCCACTGTCTCTACAGTATAAATTCGTGATGAAAGATGTAAATTATTATACATTTTAGTGATGGGCACCTTAACTTCATGTATGAATTAGAAGATGTAGTGTCGAAACATTCGAGAACGTTATCACCTAGTTTCAGATTCGAGCGGCTCAGTCAATAGATTCAGCTACCCTGTGATTCGTTAGAGTCAAACCTGGTATTCCAGGAGGAAATATCATGTGTGAATTCGATGATCCAGGGAAAAGCGGATCGAGAATGTGACCTCCTTCCTTGAGATTGGAACAGCTAACAGAATAGCTTCTTTGGGAGTCGAACGGACAAGTCAGTAGCTTCAGGTATCCCGTGACTCCGAGAGTGACACCGTATATTCCAGCAGTAAGTACTATCAAAGTTATGGCCATGGACACCTTAACACTATTCCTATCAGGACCGGTCAAATGACCGTTCTCTAATTTTCAATTGCAATTTCGCTCAGTCAACGTAAGTGTACGGCCTTTAAACTTTACGACTTTTCCTCATATATATGTATGATTCATTTTTCAATATTCACTTATTCTTTATTGTTTGTTTTCTGACAAGTACTTGTAGTCTGTCTTACGTACCACGACCGGTCATTTCACCGGTAGTACGATTATACATTTTTGTAATAGTTTCTCTCTAAGACTCAATACCAAAACTGTAAATTCATTACAAACGAAAGATAATGTAGTTGTGGCGCGATTTTATCCGATAAGTGCCTTCCACAAAATGGTTTACGGCACTACCAAGTGTTTACAGTTCTCGCTCGACTATCGGGTTAGCGTTGATTATTTGCTTGATTGATTTCTGATATGGTCAAGACCACCGAATGTTCATACGCCATCTTATCTACGAAGACATAAAATGACTCCTAACTGAAGGCAATGCATAGACGTCTTCACACGAATTCAAATCAGTATAGTCTTGGGACACGAACAGAGTGCATCGAAACGTGAAGTCACAAAGAGCATACTTGGCAGTCTTTTATTATTATTTCGCAATATTTTATATCGTATTACGTGTTATAAGTGCAATTTTCAAAATAGTGATCATGACTAATAATACGTCGCAGCAAGTTTCACATTATATCTTTTTTCACATTATATCTTTTATTCATTTTTTTATATATTTTGATTTACATTTTCATATTTTAGTTTTTATTTTCTCCGTTAGATATGTACACCAAAATGTTAAGACGATTGAGAAGTGCGAATGTATTATTAGCGAGAATAAATGATATCGATGCAGAGTGTTCTCAAGATTATCAGGAAATTCTGGATATGGAAATGACACTACGGAAAATTATGGTAAATTTGTAACCGACTCGAACACCGACGGGAACGATGACAATTTTTCGAACGTACGTAGACGACGAATGAGAAGGAGAATTTTATTTAGTTCCGATAGTGAGAATTTGGAAAAGGCAAATGAAATTACGATGGCCGGAACTGTTTGACAGGAAATAAAAATAAGGTCTAATCCTGGAAGAACACCTGGTAATAATTTTTTTTAGGGAATCATCAGGCCCGACTGGGTATTGTAAACGTAATATTATGAATGGCGAAGTTAGGACGGCATTTTCTTTGATAATTGATAAAAATATAATCGAACTTATAAGAAAGTCTACACAGGCAGAGGCATTTAGAGTGTTGGGATATAAATGGGAACTGTCTACTGCAAAGATATATGCATTTTCTGCAAATATGTATGCACGCGGCTAATTTGAGGCTATGAATATAGATATAGCAGATCTATGTGGCAGAAATTGGGGCCCGCTCTTTTTCTCAAATACTATGAGTAGACATGACTTTACGGAGATTATGAGATTTACTCGATTTGACGAAAAAGGTCAACGAAGCCAACGATTACAAACCGACGAATTCGCTATGATTTCCGAAGTTTGGTACAAGTTTATTGACAACAGTCAAAATTGTTATAAACCAGGTCCATATACTGCTATTGACGGACAATTGTTTCCAACGCAAGCAAGGTGTATATTCACTCAATACATGCCCAATGAACCGGACAAATTTGGTATAAAATTTTGGTTAGCATCCGTTGTACGTAGCAAATATATAATAAACGGCTTTCCATATTTGTGAAACAATGAAAGTAGAGAACCCTCAGTTCCTCTTGGAGAGTTTGTCACTTTGAAATTAGAAGAAACGTATGTAGGATGTGGACGAAATATAACCAGAGAAAACTTTTTTACGAGTCTACCTTTAGCAACAAAACTTTTAGCAAAAAAAGAAAACTACGATTGTTGGGACAATTAGAGCAAATAGAAAAGAGCTACCAAGACTGGCAAAGCTGGAAAATGACGGCATGGCACTTTCCTCAACCAAACTATATCGCTCAAATAATTGTATGTTGACAATTTACAAAGCCAAACCTAGAAAGGAAGTTCTAATTCTCAGTTCGATGCACAATTCCGTACAAGTTGAAGAAAATGACACCCGAACACCGGAGACAATTCAATTCTATAATAGCATCAAATTTGCGTGGATGTGACCGATCAAATGGCCAGAAATTATTCGGTAAAGTCTAAATCTCGGAGGTGGCCGTTGCAAGTATTTTTTAATATCTTGGATTTAACCGGAATAAATGCATGGGTATTATATAAGGAAACTACAAAAGTAGAAATTACAAGACAGGATTTCCTGTTCCAATTGGCAGAAGGACTTGCCATCGAGTACCAACAAGAGCTCGGCAACGAAAGTCAACCAATACCCATCGCAAGTACAAATACAGGTTCCCGTTGACGGAAAACATTTCAGATAAGGTATTGTAAAGATAACAAGACGAACAAAATCTGACTGAAATGTAAATAGTACGTATGCGGTAAATGTACAGTTGAAAAGCCCATTTCTAAAAAATGTGACGAAAAAGAATAAACTGTAATTTATCTACTCTTGAATAAAAGAAAATATATTTTTATACTGGTAAACTGGCTCTTGGTCTGCATTTAATATTGAAAAATGTAAGTTGTGAAAGACCGATCATTTGACCGGCCGCGGTAGGAATAGGTATACGTGAACTGTAGGTAGGAATAGTGTTAATTCACGCTATGAATATTAATGTAGAGAATCAAACCGCGGAAGAACGTAACGTATTTGTATAGAGTCAAACTCATTCCCGAAGGCCTAACCTCCAGAGATGCTATCCAGCTGTATCGAGCGTATAACACCGTATCCAGTGAAACAAGTTACAGAACATTCTAACGGCGGGCACCATAACTTCATGTATGAATTAGAAGATCGAACGTCAAACCATTAAAGAACGTTATCACCTTCCTTCAATGTCACACTTCTAAGTTATTTGCTGCACCTATCCCTTGATTCCGAGAGGCAATTCAGGTATTCCATGAGTAAATGCGCTGAACGGTATAGGTTTACCGGTTGGTCTCAAACGGTTTGACGCTTTACTTTTCTGTTCAAACCGTGAATTAGAGTGTCTGTTGGCAGTACTGTTCGGCGGATTTACTCCAGGAATACCAGGACTGACTATCCGATTCCCTGGACTGGTGAAGCTATTGAGATAGCCCTCCTAATCTCAAAGAAGGCGGTAACATTCTCGACTGGCTTGACGCTCCATCTTCTTATTCATAATGAAATGAAGGTCTCCGTCACTGAAATGAATACTAATTTCTTTCTCTGAAATGAAGTTACACTCTCGATACAGCCAGCTATTTTGTTGGTGGGTATGGTCTTCGGTAAAGCGTTTGACTTTATAGCAATTGGTAACGTTCTCAATGGGTTTGACATTGTATTTTAATATGCAAACCGTGAAATATGGTGTCTATTACCAAAACTCATCTCCGGGCTTACTCTCGGAATACCACGTTTGACTCACGGAACCACAGGATATGTGAAGCTATTGGCGCAGCTATTCGTATCTCACACAATGTGGCAATGTTCTTGGGCGGTTTGGCCCTCAATCTTCTGATCTATACATGAAATTAAGGTGCCCATCACTACAATGTTTACTAATTTGTGGCCCTAATCACGTAGCTATACACTCGATACGGCGTGTTAGCATCACGGAAGGTAAGGTATTCGGTAAAATGAATGACTTTATGCGAATTGGTAATGATCTCCAACGGTTTGACTCGTTACATTGACATTCATGCCCTAAATCAAGGTGTCAATTGCCAATTGTACAGAGCGGATTTACCCCAGAAATACTCGGTATGTCTCTCGGAAGCACAGGATATGTGAAGCTATTGATTTAGCTTCTCGATTATCATAGAAGGTGGTTACGGTCCCAAACTGGTTTACACTCTACCATTTAATTCATACTTGAAACTCAGATGCCGTCACTAAGGTATATACGACTGTGTTTCCCCAAACACGGCACTATACTCTCGATATAGCGGGCTAGCTTTCCGGTGGATAAGGTCTTCGGAATAACGTTTGCCATCATACCAATTGGTATCGTTCTCAAACGGTTTGACGCTTTATTTTAATATTCAATCCGCGAATTAAGGAGTCTGTTGCCAACACTGTTCAGGGGATTTGCTCCCGGAATACCTGGTTTGATTCTCAGAATCACTGAATACGTGATGCGATTAACTTCGCCGTTCGTCTCTTACAGAACATGGCAATGGTCTTGAGCGGCTTGAACCGCGATCTTCTTATTCATAGTGAAATTAAGGAGCTCGTCACAAAAAGGTTTACTAGTTTCTTCGCGTGAACTCGAAGTTATACTCACGGTTCTGCTGGTTACCGCCTCCGAAGGTTGCGCTATCGGTAAAATGTTTGACTCTATTCCAATAGGTAACGCTCTTCAACGGTTTGATTGTCTGGTATAATATTCACACCTTGAATTAACACGTTGACGCCGGCATGCACCACCATGTGGGGCACGCGTGTCCGTTCCGTGAGACGGCGTGCATCACCGTGTGGCACACATGTATTTCACAAAATAGGGAGTACAAAATAGGTTTCTTCTTCAGTTCTCAACATTATAAACAGACATTCAATATTTTAAAACATAACAAGTCAATATCATAAACATAACAATTCATTATTTGAAACATTTAATTAATCATTATTTTATATATAATTTTATTATTATACTATATTTATAATTGTATTTTAATTATTTATTATTACATAATTATATAATATTTTTATGCAATTCTTCAAAGCATGTTGAGCAGAGAGCCGGTTGGCCCTTATTGCGGTTACAATTGGTTTTTACTTTTTTCGCCTTATTCGCGGCATACTTCCTACCATTTATTCTAGACATACGTTTGTAACATTCGTTGCATCGCTTTGCATCGGAACTCTACTGACCTCGCACCTCATAAAAACTTCACAGAACTCACAATACTGACAACGCACACTAACTAAATTCTTCTTCACTTGCCGTCAAATCTAAGCTCTCCGTAAATCTCGTGTCGTTGTCTAATCTCTGAATGATCATTCCCAGTTTCTAGGTTACACATTATATAAGAAGTGTCGGCTGGGGCGTACTTGTTCCCTCAGATGTCACTGATTTCCCTCATTACGTGTGGGCGGCCCTAAACGTCTAATTGGTGCGCCGAAGGCCCACAGGCTGGGCAAATTTCGCATACCTGACGCACACCCCCAGGCCCGCGGTCGGCCAAGGGAAAGGGAATTAGTTTGGAAAATCGCGCAATGGTCCTCGACCACATAGCCCGCATATATATCATCCTTTGGCGATCCTGCAAACAAAACTCTAGTGTGAAGCCCAAGAGACCCTTTGCGTTTTACAAGTTTTCTCCGCACAGCATGTCACTCAGACTTCCAGTGCCAGAGCGACTGGAAATCGACAGTCGGGGTTTCAATGAAATTGCCACTCACACTCAACATAATTTACGCATAAACCTTACACTACGTTCTAGAACTATTTTCGTCGTGTACGACAATCGGTCGCAGTATGTTCAGAGTTGCTACGTTTGAAAAGGTCCTATTACTTCTGGTCTAACCTTCTCGTGGTCCGAAATACGAGAAGTTAAAAACCCACTTGACCGAAATTAGGCTCTGGCGCCGTGAACTTGGCTGACAGTGGGCCAGTGGGAGGTCCAGTTCCTCTACACTCGTGGACATTCCAAGGCGCGGTGTCATAAATATTGAGTCGCCACAGAAGCGGAAAATTCTCCGGTCTTCGTGCTTGGGAGACATGTAATTTGTTAGTGCACTTCACCTTGAAGAAAGGGGTTTTCTCCTCCATCCTCTCGCGTGGGAGGACTTTTTCTCCGCCAAGATGTCCTATGTGATTTCCAAAATCGTTTTCCACAAAAACTGAGGGTGATTGACAAAAACTGATTTCGGATTCGGTTTTATCTGGTCGATATCTATAAACATAACCTAGTGGGTATTATCGCGCAAAAATCGCGTTGAACAGAGTAATGTAACGCTGCACCGATCAACATGTTTTGAAAAATTACATAAAAAAATAAAATAACACCGTGATGCACGCCGCCCCACGGAGCAGGCAGTGAATTCGGGCGCCGTCGCACAGAGAAAACTCTGAATATCGGCCCCGTCGTCAACGAGTTAATGTTCACGGAAACAAATTAGTAGACATGTTGGCAGACGGGCTGAACAACTTCCGGTTCAAATTACAAGACAAAGGGTCAATCCGATCGAGAACGTTACCACCTTCTCAGAGATACAAACATCTTAGTCAATGGCTTCACCTATCCTGTGATTCCGAAAGTCAAACGAGATATTCCGGTAGTAAATGCGCTGCATAGGTGGTAGTAGACACGTTAATTCAGGATTTGAATATTTAAATAGTGCGCCAAACCATTTGAGATCGTTACGAACTGCTATAAAGTCAAACGTAGTGACGAAGACCTTACCCACAAATAATCTATCCCGCTGTATTGAGAGTATAACTTCGTGATCAGAGAAAGAAATTAGTATTTTCAGTATCGGGTACCTTATCTGCATGTAGCAATTAGAATATCGATGATGAACCCGTTCGAGTACTGTACCAACCAATTTGAGGGATGATCGGCTAAGTCAATTGCTTCACCTATCCTGTGATTCTGTAAGACATACCAGTTATTCCGGGAATATTCCGCTGACTAGTGTTGGCAATAGCGAGCTTAATTCACGGTATGAATATTAAAGCAGCGCATCAAACCATTGTATAGCTTTACCTATTGGCATAATGCCAAGCATTTTGCCGAAGACCTTACATTCCGCCAACCTAACCCGCTGTATCGAGAGTACAACTTCGTGTTTATAGAAGCAAGTTAGTATATATTTTAGTGACGGGCACCATATTATCATGTGTGAATTCGATGATCCAGTGTCAAAGCTTACGAGAACGTGACTACCTTCCTTGCGATTCGAACAGCTATCACAATAGCTTCTTTGACAGTCGAACGGCTAGGTGAATAGCTTCACGTATCCTGTGACGCCGAGAGTCAAATCAGGAAATGTCGGAGAAAATCCGCTGATGATTACTGGCCATTGACACCTTAATTAGCGGTATTAATATTAATGTAGCGGGACAAACCACCGGAGAACAATACCAATTCGTACAGAGTCATTCCTTTTTTGAATACCTTACCTTCCGATATCCAATCCTGGTGTAGCGAGTGTCATGCTTAATGTAAACAGAATCAGATTGGTAGGCATTTCAGGAGAAGGAGACCACGTTCTCGTGTACAAATGTCAACACCGATAGTCAATGCGATCGAGAACGCCTCCACCTTCTTTGAGTTTCGTACGGCTAAGTCAATCGCTTCACATATCCTGTGATTCCGAAAGTCAAACCAGGTATTGCGGGAGTAAATATGCAGTTCAGTGTTGGCAATAGACACCTTAATTCTCGGTTTGAAGATTAAAATACAGCGTCTCACCGTTTGAGATCACAACCAATTGGTACAAAAGTCAAAAGTCTTTCCGAAGATCTTACCTGCCGCGAGAGGCACCCGTGACGTCGAGAGCATAATTTCCTGTTCAGAGAAAGAAATTTGTAACAATTTCAGTGACGGGCACCTTATTTTCATGTACGAATTGGAAGATCATATGCCAAGTCATTCGAGATCGTTACCACCTCCTTCTAGAGTCCAACCGATGAGTCAACAGCTGGAACCACAGTTGAGATTTCAAGCGTCAAGCCTGGTATTCCAGGAGTAAATCCGCATAGCAGTATTGGCAATAGAAACATTAATTCAGAGCATGAATATTAATGTAGAGAGTCAAACAGCCGAAGAACATTACCAATGCGCATAAAGTCATTCCTTATATCGAATACCATACCTTCCGAGAACATAACCCGCTGTCGCGAGTGTCCTGCTTAATGTGCATAGAAAAAAATAAGTACATATTTTGGCGTACGAACACAGCATGTTTGTGTATAAATATCAACATCGAGAGTCAAAGCTACTGAGCACGATACCACCTTCTGTGAAAGACGAACGGCTACGAAAGTCAAACCATGTATTCTGCGAGTGAATCTGCTATTCAGTATCGCCATTAGATACCCTATTTCGCGGTGTAAATATTTAAGTATTCAGTCATATCGTTGTAGCACGTTACCTATTGCTATAGGGTCAAACATTTCACAGGACGCCTTACTTTCGAGAAGCTAACCCGCTGTATGGGGAGTATAACTTCGTGTTCGGAGAAGCGAATTAGTTGGCATTTTAGTCACGGGCACCTTAATTTCATGTATGAGCTATATAGATCGAGGGTCAAAACGTTCCAGAATGTTGCCAACATCTTATAGAGTCGCACAGAATAGTCACTAGCTTCGCTTACTCCGTGATTCCCTGAGTCAGACTAGGTATTCCAGGACTAAATATGCTGAACATTATGGGCAATAGACACCTTATTTGGCGGATGGAATATTATAGTCC
>NW_027470474.1:0-37481 GCF_051020765.1 Lasioglossum baleicum
GGTGCAATAGTCTCCTCAATTCACGATATGAATAATTAGTCGGAAATTAGTTTACATTGGAGTGACGGGAACGTTAATTTCATGTATGAGTTAGAAGATCAGATGTGAAACCGTTCTGGACCGTTACCACCTTCTATGATATTCGAGCAGCTAAGTCAATAGCATCACATATCCTGTGCTTCAGAGTGTATTAGCAGGTATTCCGGGAGTATACGCACTGAGCAGTATTGGTGATAGACACCTTCATTCTCAATTTGAATATTAAAGTAGAGCGTCAAGCCATTTGAGAGCAATACCAATTAGTATAAAGTCAAACGTTTTACCGAACTTTTACATTACCTTCCGAAAACCTAACCAGGCGTAGCGTGTGCCCTGCTTAGTGCTCATGGAAACAAATTGGTAGATATTTTAGAAGACGGACACTTTAATTTCATGTATCAGTAGGTTGATCGAGGGTCAAACCATTCGAGAACGTTACCTCCTACTTTGAGAGTCGAACAGCTAAGTGAATAGCTTATCCTACTCTGTGATTCCGAGAGTCAAACCAGGTATCCCAAAGAGTAAATCTGCTCATGAGAATTGTCAATAGGTACCTTCATTCACGGTATGAATATTAATATCGGGAGTCAATCCATTGCAGGACGTTGAACATTAGTACATAGACAAACTTATTACCGACGGCCTTACTGTCCGAGGACCTAATCCGCTGTAGGATTGTTTTGCTCAGTGGTCACGCAGTTAAATTGGTAGTCATTCTACCTGACGTACACCGCATATTCAAGTGTGAATAGCAAAATTGAGACTCTAAACGTTCGAGGACGGTACCATCTTTTTCGCTAGTCGCACAGCTACGTCAATAACACAACTTGTTCTGTAATTCCAAGAGTGAAGCCAAGTATTCGGGAAGTAAATCCGCAGTACAGCTTAATTCAGACATCTTAATTCACCGTCTCGATATTAAAGTACTGAGGCAAACCATTGTAGAACAGTACCTACTGGCATGGGATCACACATTTACCAAAAACATTACCTTCCGAAAACATAGCCCACTGTGTCGAGAGTATAGCAGCGTGTCCTGAGGAAAGAATTAGCATACATTTTAGTTACGGTCACCTTAATTTCATGTATAAAACAGATGATCGGTGGTCAAACCGCTTGAGAATGTTACTTCTTTGAAGTTCGAACGGCTGAGTCAATAGCTTCACCAATCCTATGACTTTCAGAGCAAACCAGGTATTCCGGGAGTAAATCCTCTGTTCAGTATTGGCAATGAGACACCATAATTCACGGCACGAATATTAAAGTAGAGCGTCCATCCGCTTAAGAAAGCAAGCAAATGGTATGGAGTCAAACGTTTTAGTGAAGTCCTTGCCCCTCGAAGGCCTATCCAGATGTACCGAGAGTACAACACCACGTGCAGAGAATCAAATTAGTATACATGTTAGAAACGGGCACCATATTTTCGAGCACGAATAGAAAATTGAAGCGTCGAAGCGTTCGAGGGCGCCACCACCATCCTTGCGATTCAAACGGCTAAGTCAATAGCTCCACCTATCCTGTGATTCCGAGAGAAAACTAGGTATTCCGAGAGTAAATCCGCTGAAGAGTATTGGCAATAGACACCTTAATTCACGGTATGAATATTAAAGTACAGAGTCAAAGCGATGTAAAACGTCATTTATTGCTCTCTAATCCGACTTTTTACAGCCGGCCTTACTTTCTGAGGAGCAAACCCGATGTATCGAGATTATATCTTCGTGTTCAGAGAAGCAAATTGGTATACATATCAGTTTCCGGCGCATTAATTTCATGTGCGAGTAAGAAGATCCAGTGTTAAACAGTTCTACAATCATCCGACCCTTTGTGTGAGCCGATCGGCTATTTCACGGGCTTCACCTTTTCCTGTGATTCCCAAAGTCACGCCCTTCTATTACCGATGTAAATCCGCGGATACAGTATTGGGAATAGACAATTTAATTCAGGGTATGTATGTTAAGGTAGGGTGTCAAATCGTTTGAGAACGTTATCACCTTCTTTGGAAGTTGCACATCTAAGTCAATAGCTGCACCTATCCTGTGATTTCGAGAGGAAAATCAGTTATTCCAAGAGTAAATGCGCTAAACAGTATTGGCAAATGACACCCTAATTCACTGTACGAATATTAAAGTACACTGTCTAGCCGTTGAAGAACGTTACATATTGGTATGAAGACATCCTCATGACAGAAGGCCTTACCTTCCGGGAAGTTAACCCGCCCTATCGTGAGTATATCTCGTGTTCAGAGAAGAAAATTGGTACTCGTTCTAGTGTCGGACACCATAACCTCATGTATCAAATATAAAGATCGGGGGTCAAGCCGTTCGAGATCCTTACCACCTTGTTTAGGCGTCGAACGGCTTTATCTATAGCTTCACTTATCTTGTGATTCTGAGACTGAAACCAGTGAATCCAGAAGTAAATCCATTATACCGTATTAGCCACAGGCACCTTAACTCACGGTTTAAATAGCAAGGAACAGAGTCCATACGATGCAGGACGTTACCGATATGTATATAGCCAAACATCTTACAGAAGACCTTACCATCCAGAAACATAACAGGCTGTGGCAAGTGTCCTGCTATTCGCACTCGGGGTCAAATATGTAGACACTTTAGCATACTCTAACCCCATTCCCAAGTATGAACAGTATGATCGGAGGTCAGACCGTTCAAGAACGGTACCAACTTCCTTGAGAGTTGCACAGCTACGTCAATAGCATCACCTATCCTGTGATTCCGAGGGCCACGCAGGTTCATCCTGGAGTGCATGTGTTGTACAGAATTGGCGATAGACACCACAATTCACAGTTTGAATATTAAAGCAGGCCGTCATGCCGTTGTATAGCAGTACCTATAGGCGTAGGGTCAAACTTCATACAGAATGCCTTAACCTCCGAAAAACTAACCCGCTGTATCGAGAGTATATCGCCGTGTTCAGAGGCACAAACTAGTACACATTTTAGTGACGAGCACCTTAATTTCATGCATGAATTAGATGATGGAGGGTCAAGCCGTTCGAGAACCACCATCTTTGCGAGTCGAAAGGCTTAGTCAGCAGCTTCACATATCCTATGACTCCGAGAGTCAAACCAGTTATTCCGGGAGGAAATACCCTGTGCACTATTGGCAATAGACACCTTAATCGACAGTTTGATTATTAAAGTAAACGGTTTTACAAGTAAACGTCAAACGGTTTTTACAGCGTTACCAATCGGTATAAAGTCAAACGCTTTAACGCAGGACTTACCTTCTGCGAGACTCACCCTTTTCATCGAGAGTATAACTTCGAGTTCAGAAATAGAGATTAGTATTTATTTCAGTGACGGGAACCTTCACTTCATGCATGAAATAGAAGATCGACGGTCAAACCGTTCGAGAACGTTACCACCTTCTTTTAGCGACAAACGGCAAATTCAATAGGCGCACATATCATGCGATTCCGAGAATGAACCCAGGTATTCCGAGAGAAAATCGGCTGAACAGTATTGTCATTAGTCGCATTCCTTCACGTTATGAATATTAAATCAGAAAGTCAAGCCGTTGTAGAACGTAGCCTATTGGTACAGAAAAAAAACTTCATACCGAAGGCCTTACCTTCCGAGAACCTGGCCGGCTGTATCAACAGTATAACTTCGAATTCAGAGAATTGAAGTAGTATTTATTTTAGTGATCCGTTCCTTAATTGCGCGCACCAATAAGAAGATCGCGCGTCATACCATTCGAGATCTTGTCACCTTCTTTGACAATCGCACAGCGATGTCAATAGCTTCACCTATTCTGTGGTTCCCAGAGTCTAGCCAGATATTACAGGAGTAAATCCGCTCCACAGTATTCTCAATAGACACCTTAATTTACAGTACTGAATATTATGCTAGAGAGTCAAACCGTCGTTAAGCATTTACTAATTGGTGCAAAGTCATTCCCTTTACACAATACTATACATTCCGAGAACAAAACCCGCTGTAAAGAGTGTCTTGCTTATTGCTCTCGGAAACAAATTAGTAGATATAAGATATACTAGCCGTCGCAGACCACACATTCTTGAATAAATATGGAAATCTAGAGTCAAGCCGCTCGAGAACGTCACCACATTGATTGAGATCGACGGGTTAAGTCAACAGCTTCTCCAGTCCTGTGATTCCGAGAGTCGAACTAGGCATGCCGGAAGTAAATCCGCTGAACATTATTGGTAACACACACATTTATTCACGATTTGAATATTAAAATATGGCGTCAAACCGTTGAGAAAGGTACCATATGCTATAAAATTAAATGGTTTAGCGAAGGCCTCACCTTCCGCGAACTTCAGCGGCTCCGTAGAGAGTATAAGTTCGTTTTCACAGAAAGAAAGTAGTATTCATTTCAGTGGCTATAACCTAAACTTCACGTATGAATCAGATGTTTGAGGGACAAAACGCTCTAGAACGTTGCCACTCTCTTTTAGAGCTGAACGGATCAGTCAATAGCTCCACCTATCCTGTGAGTCCGTATTCCGAGAGTCAAAGCAGGCAATACGAGAGTGAATACGCTGATTGGTATTGACAATTGACATCTTAATTCACGGTTTGGGTATCAATGCAGGCCGTCAAGTTGATGTGTAACATTACCTACTCGTGTAGGTAGGTATAGAATGCCTTACCCTCCGAAAATCTGACCAGCTATATCGTGAGTATAACACCGTGTTCAGAGGTTCGATCTACTATACATGTTCGAGACGAGCATCTTAATTTCATGCATGAATTAGAATATCGACGGACGAACGCTTCGAGAATGTCACCACCTTCTGCGAGAGGCCACCGGCTATATCAATCGCTTCACCTTTTCTGTGATTCCGGACGTCAAACAAGGTACTCTCGAGCAAGTGCGCTGAAAAGTATAAGAAATAGACACCATAAATCACGATGCCGAACGTTACCTATTCCTATATGGTCATTTTTTTATCGAATGCCTTACCTTCCGCGAACCTAACTCGCTGTAGCGAATGTCTTGCTTAACACGTTGAGTGCGGCGCCGATTGCTCTAGACTTTCCGCTCAGCTGGCAGCGCTCGGCTCGGTGTCGCCTATGCGCGTGAGCACTTGATGCCGAGCGCTGCCGCGTTACTACGCTACGTGACGCGGAGGGTCAACTGGATTCACTGGACCGAAAAGTATAAACAGAAGTTTACTTTATTTCACTGCTTGGTTTGAGGCTTTGGCTGTGAGAATGGGGCACTCAATGCCGATGTATACAATTTATAAACATAAGATAATAGGGCGGGAAATGCCAGAATGGCCAAAGATCGAACATCAAAAGACGATCAGTCGATAAAAGGCACGGGAGTATAAAGGTTCAGTGCAGCAGAGAGAATTCAGTTTCATATTTTTTGAAAAAGTTTTGTTACCTATCAACTAAAAATGTTGAGAGAACAAAGCGATAGTGACTCATCGAGTGAGATATTAGTACCACGCAAACGTAGGCGTGCAGTACCATTGCCTTCTTCAGGTAGTGACAGTGAATTCGATAGTTCACTAAGGGATATCGGAACTAGTGATCCAAACGAGTGGCTTGAACCGCGAGGCAACCAACCAAATATTATATCTTTCACAAGTCCCCATGGTGCCAAACTTTCTAATGAACAAGTGCGACATTGTAAAAAAGTAGAAGATTTTTATGGGCTTTATGTGACGGAGACCATGTTTGAACATATAGCAGAACAAACAAATATTTATGCCGCACAAAGCAGAGTGGACTCCAATCGTTGCAATAAATGGGTGCCAACAGATAAAAATGGAATAAAGCGGTTTTTTGGACTGATTTTGTGGATGAGATTAGTAAAACTCCCATCTTTGAGTCTATATTGGTCCCAGGATCCAATGTTTGGTCACACATTTCCACAAAAAATAATGTGCAGAGACCGCATTCAAATTCTCATGAGAATGTTGCATTTTGCTGACAACACAAGAGTTGATGCTTCCAACCGTCTGTAAAATAAAATACTTTATGTACAGACAATTATTAAACGAGTGTAGATTTAGCAAACAAATTAATATCAAAGAATATGCATTTTATTGGTACCCTTCGGCCAAATCGAAAAGAAAATTCAAATGCAGTTGTGACAGTCAAACTCAGACGGGGAGAAGTTATTGCAATGGAAAACAGGAATGGAATTACCGTCATGAAGTGGAAGGACAAGAGGGATGTTTTAGTTCTTTCAACCAAAGATTCTAAAGAAATGGAAAACGTAACAACTAGAACAGGAGTTTGCTGTAAACGAAAAATTATTATTGATTACAATAAAGGAAAGACGCCGATTGATCTATCCGATCGGATGAGTTCCTACAGCAGTCCACTTAGAAGAACATTGAAGTGGTACAGAAAATTAGCCTTCGATCTTCTTTTGAATACTGCTGTTTTGATTGCGATACATATGTATCAAAGTGTAACGGGGACAATGATATCAATTACAATGTTCCGGAATAAATTAGTAGCTGCTCTCGTCCAACATTCACACGAGCAAATTCCAGTTGAGGCCGGTACTAGTAGACGTATCCACAAACTTCAGGAAAAGAAGGACAGACTCATAAAGTGCGAAAATACTGTGCTGAATGTTATAGCACGAATGCAAAAATACATGGGCGCGACATAGCGAAGAAAAACACAAAAAAAGTTGTTACCTACTGTAATATGTGCAAATCCCAGCCACATTTTTGATTACAATATTTTAATAAACTTCATTAAATTTTAACTTAAATTTTTTATTGTCATTTATAATTTAACCCTTGACAATGCCGGATTCATGCACCGATGTCGATCAAACGAGAATTTCACAGTCAGTCCCTAGAATCCACGCCGCATAAACGAAAAATCCATTGCCGGCCCAGGGACCGACGCCGCCTGAACGAAAAGTCCACTGCCGTCCCTAGGGACCGGCGCCGCACTCAACGTGATAATTTCATTCATGAATTAGAAGATCGAGGGTCAAACCTTACAAGAACGTTACTACCTTTTATAAGAGTCGTACGTCTTTGCCAATCGCTTTACCTATCCTTTGATTCGGAAAATCAGTCCAGGTATTCCGGGGGAAAGTCCGCTGAAGTGTTTTGGCATTGGGCATCTCAGTTCGCGGTGTGAATATTACAGTAAAGCGTCAAACCGTTTGAGAGCGTTACCAATTGGTATAAAGTCGAACGATTGACCGAAGGCCCTATATTCCGCGAACCTTACCGGCTTTGTCCAGAGTATAAGTTCGCGATAACGTAAAAAAATTAGTATTCAATGCAGTGACGGGCACCTCAACTTCAGGTACGTTTTAGAAGGTTGATGCTCAAGCCGCTCAAGAACTTTGCCACCTGCTGCGAGAGACTTACGGCTAGGTCAGTAGCGTCACTAATCCTGCAATTCTGGCAGTCAAACCTGATGTTCCGGAATGAATCCGCTGAAAAGTATTGGTAATGGACACCATCATTACACAGTTTGAATATTAAAATAGGGCGTCAAACCGATTGACAACGTTACCACCCTCTTTGAGATTCGAATGGATAAATCAGTAGCTTCACCTATCTAGTGATTCGGAGATTCAGACCAGGTATTCCTGGAATAAATCCGTTGATATGTATTGCCAATGGACCCCTTTATTAATGGTTTGAATAGTATGGTCGAGCGTCAAAACGTTTGAGATCATTGCCAATTGGTATAAGGTCAAACAAATTACCGATGGCCTTGCCTTCGGAGAAGCAATCTCACCGTTTGTAGAGTATAACTTCGTGTTCAGATATCAAATTAGTCTTAGTTTCAGTGACGAGCACATTAACTTCGTGAATTAATTAGAGATCGATGGTCAAACCGTTCTAAACCGATAGTACGTTCTATGAGAGACGAACGGCTTAGGACACAGCTTCACATATTCTGTAATTCCGAAGTCAAACGTGATATTCCGGGAGTAGGTGTGCTGTTCAGTATTGGTCATACATTCCTTAAGTGGGCGGGTGGAATATTAAAATATAGCGTCACACCATGTGGGAACGTTACGAATGCTTATTCAGTCAAACGTTCTACCGAATGCCTTACCGTCCGAGAAGGTAACTCGCCGTATCGAGGGTATACCTACGTGTTCAGGGAAACACATTAGTATACAACTTAGTGTCCACACCTTAATTTCATGTATGGATTACAATATCGATGGTCACATCGTTTGAGAACGTACAAACCCTCTTTGAGAATCGAACGGCAAGGTCTATATCTTCGCCTATCCTGTAATTCTGAGACACAAATCAGGCATTCTGGGAGTAAATGCGCTGTACCGTATTGGACATATTCACTTTAATTCACGGTTTGAGTATTCAAGCTGACACTCAAACCATTGTAGAAGGTTACCAGCTGTCATGAAGCTAAACCTTTTACCGGAGACCTTAACTCCCGCGAAATTCAACCGGCATCATCAAGAGTATAAGTTCGTGCTCACAGAGAGAAATTAGTATGCATTTTAGTGACTGTCACCTTAATCTGATGTATGAATTAGAAGATCGATGGTAAAGCAGCTCGTGAACATTACCTCTCTCTTTGAGATTCGAACGGATAAGCCACTATGTTCACCTATCCTGTGATTCCTAAATCAAATAAGTCATTACGGGGCGAAATCCCCTGAACCATATAGGCAATTGGCAGAATAAATCACGGTTTGAACATTAAAGTAGGAAGACAAGCTGTAGGACATCGTTACCAATTGCATAGGGTCACTCTTTTCACAGAAGGCCTCACCTTCCGAGAGCATAAGCCGCTGCATCGAGAGTATAACTTCGTGTTTAGAGAAACACACTGGAATACATTTTTCTGACAGCACCTTAAACTAATGTGTGAATTAGAAGATCAAGCGTGAAACAGTGCTAGACCGTAACCACCATCTTGAGTGGCGTGCGGCTCAGACTATAGCTTCTCCCATCCTGTGATTCCGAAGGGCAAAGCAGGTATTCCAGGAGTAAATCCGCTGTACAGTATTGATAATAGACACCATAATTCACGATTTGAATATTAAAGTAGAACATCATTCCGTTTATGAAAGTAAGCAAATGGTATATAGTCAAGCATTTTACTGAAGACCATGTCTTCCGAAAGTATATCCCGCTGTACCGAGAGTATAACATCGTTTTCACTGGAACCAATTAGTATACATTTTAGTGACGGTCACCTTAATTTCATGTATGAATTAGAAGTTAGAGGTACAAACCTTTCCAGTACGTTACAAACTTCTTTGAGGGGCGAACGGATAAGTCAAGTGCTTCACCTATCCTGTTGATCCGAGAGTCAAATCAGGTATTCAAGGAGTAAATTCGCTTCACATCAGTGGCACATGACATCATATTTCACGGTATAAATATTAAACTGCAGTGGCAAACCGCTGTCGAATGTTACTTATTGGCATAGAGTGTAACATTTAAACGAAGGCCTTAACTTTCGAGAAGATAACCTGCTGTATCGAGAGCTGACGTCGTGGTTAGGGAAGCGTATTATTACACATTTTATTGACGGGCACCCTAAATTTCATGTATGATTGAGAAGATCGATCGTCATACCTCTCGAGAACGTTACCACCATCTGTGAGTGCCGTACGGCTAAGACAATAGCTTCACCTATCCCGTGATTCCGGGAGTAAAACCAGGTACTCCTGGGATAAATCCGCTGAGTAGTAATGGTAACAGCCACCTCAATTTACTGTTCCAATATTATTGTGCACAGACAAACCGTTGTAGACCGATACATACGGGTATAGATTCAAACGATTTACTGAGGACCTTACCCTTCGAAGAACTAACCCGCTGTATCGAGAGCATAACATGGTGATCTGTGGGAGGAATATGTTAACATTATAGTGTCGGGCACCTTAATATCATGTATGAATCAGGAGATGGAGAGTAATACCGTTAGCAAATGTTACCTCCCACTTTGAGTTTCGAGCGGCTAAGTCATTAGCTTCACCTATTCCGTGATTCCGAGAGCCACACAATGTATTCCTGGAGAAAATTCGCTGATCAGTGTTGGCAACAGACACCTCAATTTACGGTTCAAATACTAAAGTGGAGCGCCAAGCCATTTGATATCGTTATCAATTTATATCGAGTCAAACCTGTTACCGAAAGGCTTACCTGCGTTGCATCTAACGCGCTGTATGGAGATTATAACATCGCGTTTAGAGAAACATATTAGTATACATTATAGTGATGGCATCTTATGTTCATGTATGACATAGATGGTTGAGTGTGAAACCGTTCAGGAACGTTACCACCTTCTTTGAGATTCGAACTGCTGAGTCAACAGCTTCACATATCCTATAACTCAGCGAGGCAATCCAGGTATTACGGGATTAAATGCACTGTACAGTACTGGCAATGGATACCTTAATTCACGGTTTGAATTTAAATCTGAGGGTCAATAATTTTGAGAACATTACCAATTGGTTTAAGGTCAATCGTATTACTGATGGCATGACTCATAGAAAGCCTAACCCGCTGTATCAGGAGTATATCATCGTGTTCAGAGGATCAAATTAATTTCCATTTTAGTAACGGTTACCTTAATTTCGTGTATTAATTAGAAGATCGATGGTAAAACGGTTCAAGATCGGTGCCACCTTAGTTGGGAATCGAACGCCTTAGTTATTAGCGTCACCTACCCTACGATTCCGAGAGGCAAACCAGGTACTCGGGGAGTAAATCAGCGAAAGAGTATTGGAAATTAACACCATAGATAACGGTTTAAATATGAAAGTACGGCGTCAAACTGTTTTAGAGCGTTACCAATTGGTATGAAGTCAAATACTTTTCCGATGGCCTTACTTTCGGAGAAGCTAACCCATAGTATCGTGAGCATAACTTCGTGTTCTGAGAAGGAAATTAGTATTAATTTCAGTGACGGGCACCATAACTTCATGTATGAATTAGACGTTTGAGCGTCAGGCAGATCAAGAACGATACCGCCCTCACTGATGTTCGAACAGCTAAGCCAATAGCTTCAACTATCCTGTGATTCTGCAAGTTATATAAGGCAATAAGGTATTAAAAGAGCTGAAGATTATTCGCAATTGTAACCTTAATTCATGGTATGAATATTAATGTCGGGAGTCAATCCGTCGGAGATCACTACCAATTCGAATGAAGTCTTTCTTTTTACCGAATTCCTTATTTAAGGGAGCCTAGCCCGCTGTATCCGATATCTTACATATTGTTGACGGAGACAAATTATTAGTTATTTTTGCAGCCGTATAGAACATTTTCATTTATAAGTATCAAAATCGAGAGACAAATATTCCGAGAATGCTGCGAGCTTCTTTTAGAGTCGAACGGCCACGTCAATAGCTTGACCTATGTTGTGATTCCGAGAGCGAAAGCAGGTATTTCGGGATGAAATCCGCAGAACGCTATTGGCAGTAGATGCATTAGGTCACGGTTTGAATATTAAAATAGAACGAGAAATCGATTGAGAAATTTACCAATTGCTATAGGTTCAAACTCCTTACCGAAGACCACACCCTCCGAAAAACTTACCCGCTGACTCGAGAGTATACCATTTAGTTCAGTGAGAAGAATTAGTACACAGTTTAACGACGGGCACCTTAATTTCCTGCATGCATTAGAAGATCGAGGATCAAAGCCTATGAGTACATTTCCCCCTTCCTCGTGGCTCGAACGGCTAAGACAATAGCTTCACATCTTTATGATTCCGTGATTCAAACGAAACACGCCGGGAGTAAATCAACTGAACAGTATTGGCAACACACACCTTAATTCACGGTTCGAATAATAAAGCAGGCCGTCAAATCGTGGGTGAACATTATCAATTGCTGTACAGTCATACGTCTTAACGAAGACCTTACACTCCGAAGAAATAAATCACTGCATCGAGTGTATAACTACGTATTCAGAGAGACAAATTATTATACATCTTAGTGTCGTGCACCTTAGTTTCATGTATGAATTAGTGGAATGAGGGTCAAACCGTTCCCGAACGTTACCACCATCCATGAGATTTGGAAGGCTAAGTCAACAGCTTCACATATCCTGTGGTTCCATGAGGCAAACCAGGAATTCAGGGAGTGAATCCGCTGAACAATATTAGCAATAGAAATATTAATTCACGAACTGAATATTAATGTTGACTGTCAAACTCTTTGTGAGCGTTACCAATTGTTATAAAGTCAAACGGTTTGCTGAAGATCTTACCCTCCGCAAATCAGACCCGTTGCATCAAGAGTATAACATGTTATTCAGTGGAACGAATTAATATACATTTTGGTGACGGGCACCTTAATTTCCAGTAACAATCAGTAGATCGAGTGTCAAGCAGTACGGGAACGTTGCCACCTTGTGAGAGAAATGAACGAATAGGTCGATAGCTTCACCTATCCTGTGCTTCCGAGAGTCATACCAGATATTCAAAGAATAATTACGCTAAAATTCATTTTCAATGGACACCTCAATTCATGGTTTCAATATTAAAGTAGGGCGTCAGACCGCTGCAGGACGTTACCTATCCGCATAGAGTCAATCTTTGTTCCGAAGGTCTTACCATCCGAGAAGCTAACCAGCTGTATCGAAAGTATAACTCCATGTTCAGAGCAAGAAATTAGTATACATTTTAGTCACGGGTACCAGTAAATAATTAGTGAAATACAAGATCCAGTGCCAAACCGTGTGAGAACGTTACCACCTTCTTCATTGGACGGACGGCAATGTTCGAACAGCTGAATAGCTTCACTTATCCTGTGATTCCGAGGGTTATATCAGGTGAAACGGGGTAAATCCGCTGAACATTATTGACAATGAGCCCCACAATTTTTGGTTCGAATATTAAAATGTAGCGTCACACCGTTTGAGGATGCTACCAATTGTATTATGTCTGACGTTTTAGTGAAGGCCTTACCCACCGAAAGTCTATCATGCTGTACCGAGAGCATAACATCGTGTACAAAGGAACATATTAGTATATATTTTAGTGACGGGCACCTTAATTTCATGTATGAATTAGATGAACGAGGATCAAAGCTTTCGAGAAACCTACCACCTTATTTGAAATTCGCACACCAAAGTAAATAGCTGCAGCTATCCTGCAATTCTGAAAGTCAATCGAGGTATTCCAAGAGTAAATCCGCTGTATATCCGCGGTTTGAATATTAACGTAAAGTGTCAAACCGTTTTATAGCGTTGCCAATGTGTATAAAGCAAAACGTTTCATCGAAGGCCGCACCTTCTGTGAACCTCACCCGCTCCATCGAAAGCATAACTTCGTGCTCAGAGGATCAAATTAGTAAACATTTTAGATAGGGGACCTTAATTTCATTATGAATAAGAGATCAAGTGTGAAACCGTTGAAGAAAGTTACCAACTTTTTTTAGATTCAGAGGGCTAAGTCAATAGCTTCACGTATCCTATGATTCCGAAAGAAAATGAAGACACCTTATAGTGACGAGAACCTCAATTTCATGCATGAATTAAAAGAACGATTGTCAAACCGTTTGCGGACGATAGCACCTTCTGGAGAGACCAACGGCTAAGTGAATACCTTCACCCATCATACGATTCCGAGGGTTGATCCATGTACTCCCGAGTAAATCCGCTAAAGAATATGGCAAATGACACCTTAATTCACGGTCTCAATACTAATGCAGAGCGCCAAACTGTTTCAGAGCTATACCTATTGGTATGGAGTCAACATTTTACGGAAGGTCTTACCTTCCCAGACGCTATCCCACCGAACGGTGAGTATAACTTCGTGTTCAGAGAAGCCAATTAGTATCCATTTTAGTGCCGGGCACCTTAGCTTCATGTATGCATTAGAAGTTCGACTGTCAAGCCTCTCGAGAACGTTGCCACCTTCTGGGTGAGACGAACGAATAAGACAATACATCCACTTATGAAGTGAATCAAACCAGATAATCCGAGAGTAATTCCGCTGAAGAGCACAGGCAACTGACACTCTAATCCGCGGTTTGAATATAGATGCAGGCCGTCAGGACGTTGTAGAACGTTAACTACCCGCGTAGGGTCAGCCGGCATACACACTACATTACCCTCCGAAGAACTGACCCGCTGTACCGAGAGAATAACATCGTATTCAGAGGTACGAACTAGTATACAATTTAGTGTCGAGTATCTCAATTCAATGCATGAATTAGAATGTCGCGGGTCAAACCGTTCGAGAACGTTGCCACCTCCTGTGAGAGACGAACGGCTAAGTGTATAGTTTCACCTATCATAAGACTCCGAGATTCAAATCAGGTATTCCTGGAGTAAGTCGGCTGAACAGTATTGGAAATAAACACCTTAATCTGCGGTTTGAATATTAATATAGTGCGTCAAGCGGTTTTGGACCATTGACAATTCGTATAAAGTCAAACGTTTTACCCAAGACCTTACCCTCCGAAAAACTAACCCGCTGTATCGAGAGTATAACCTCAAGTTCAGAGAAAAAAATTAGAATCATTTCAGTGTCGGGCACCTTGTCTTCATGAAGGAATTAGAATATCGAGGGTAAAACCGTTCGAGATCGTTACCACCTTAGTTGAGACAGAATGGGCTGCGGCAATAGCTTCACCTATAGATGTGATTGCGAGAATCGTGCCTTGTATTCCAGGAGTAAGTCCGCTGAACAGTATTAGCAATAGGCACCAAAAATGAAGGTTTGATATTGAAGCATTTCGTCAAACCGTTTCAGACCGTTCCCAATTGCTTTAAAGTCAAACGCTGTCCCGAAGACCTTACCATTCGAAAAACTAACCAGGTGTATTGAGTTTATAACTTCGTGCTCAGAGAAAAAAATAAGTATTCTTTTCAGCCACGGGCACCTTAACCTCATGTATGAATTGGAAGACCGATTGTCAAACCGTGCAAGAACGTCATCACCTTCCTTGAATGTCGCACATCTAAGTCAATAGCTTCACCCATCCTGTTATTTCGATAGTCAAATCAGGTATTCCCGGAGTCAATCCGCTGTACATTATTGGCGATAGACACCTTAATTCACGGTATGAATTTTAAAGGAGGCCGTTAAGCCGTTGTACAGCACTACCGATAGGAGTAGGGCCAAACTTCGTACAGGATGCCTTGCCCGCCGAGGTTCTAGCTCGCTGTATCGGGAGTATAACACCGTGTTCTGAGGTACGAACTATTGTACATTTTCTGACGAGCACCTTAATTTCATGCATGAATTAGAAGATCGCGGGTCAAACTGATCGATAACGTTACCAACTTCTGCGAGAGACGAACGGCTAATTCAATAGCTTCACCTACCTCGTAATTCCGAGAGTCAACCCGGGAAAAACGAAATGTAAGTCCGTCAAACAGTATTGGCACTTGTCACCTTAATTCGCAGTTTGAATACTGAAATAGAGCGTAACACCGTGGGTGATCGTTACTAATTCCAATTAAGTCAAACGCTATAGCGAATGCCTTACCGTTCCAGAAGCTAACCAACCGGATCGAGTATATAGCTGCCACTATAGGGAAACATATTAGTATACAATTTAGTGACGGCACATTCAATTCATAGATGAACCAGAATATCGATGGTCAAACCATTCGAGAACAGTACCAACTTCCGTGAAAGACGAACGTCTCAGTCAATTGTTTCACCTATTCTGCGATTCGGAGTGTCAAACCTGGTATTCCAGGAGAAAATCCACTGACCAGTATTGCAACAGACACCATAATTCACGCTATGAACATTAAAGTAGAGAGTCAAACGGTCGGAGAACATTACCAATTCGTATAAAGTCATTCCATTACCGAGTATCTTACCGTAGGGGAACATAACCCGCTATAGCGAGTGACTTGCTTAATGATGGCGGAAAGAAATTTGTAAACATTACAGCAAACTGAAAGGTTAATTCCACGTATGGAGTGCAAAATCGAGAGTCAAACAGTACGGTAACGTAACCACCCTCTTTTAGAGTCGGACTGCTAAGTCAATAGCTTCACCTACCTTGTGATACCGAGAGTCAAATCAGTTAATCCGTTTGTGAATCCGATGAATAGTATTGGCAATAGGCACCTCATTTGTCGGTTTGAATATTGAACCTGGCCCGTCAAGCCGTAGTAGAACATTACCTATTCGTGTAGGGTCAAATTTCGTACAGAATTCCCTACCCTCCGAAAAACTGACCTGCTTTGTCGAAAGTATAATACCGTATACATTGGTAATGAATAGATTACATTCTAGAGACGAGCACCTTAGTTTCATGCATGAATTAAAAGTTGGAGTGTCAAACCACTCGAGAACGTTACCACCTTCTGTGCGAAACGAATGGCGATGTCAATAGCTTCCACTATCCAGTGATTCGGAGAGTCAAATCTGGCATTCCTGGAGTAAATCCACAGAACCGTATTGGCATTAATTCACAGCTTTAATGTTAAAGTAGACTGTCACTCCAATTCAGGACGTTACCAATTGGTATATTGTCTAAAGTTTTACTGAAGACCTTTCGCTCCGAACGTTTAATCCGCTGTATCGAGAGTAACACCGTGCTCAGGGGAACATATTACTATACATTATAGAGGCGGTCACCTTAATTTATGTATCAATTGGAAGGTAGTGGGTCAAGCCTTTCGAGAACGATACCACCATCCTTGAGAGGTGAATGGCTAAGTCAATAGAATCACCTACCCTACGATTCCGAGAGTCCAACTAGGTATTCGGGCTGTAAATTCGCGTTACAGTATGGCATTAGACATCTCATTTAAGGTTATAAATATTAATGATCGAAGTAAAACCGTTGTATATCGTTACGAATTGGTATAGACGAAAACATTTTACAGAAAGCCCTACCTTCCGAGGTCCTGACCAGCTGCATCGAGAGTATAGCTTCGTTTTCAGAAGCAGAAATTAGTACCTTTTCAGTGATGGGCACCTTATCTTCGTGTATGAATTTGAAGGTCGGGTGTGAAACGGTGCATGAACGTAACAACCATCTTTGAGAATCGAACGGCTGTACCGATAGCTATACTTATCCTGCGATTCCGAGAGACAAACCATATATTCAGGGAGTAAATCCGCTGTACGGTATTGGCATTAGTCACTTTAACTCATGGTATATATATGAAAGTAGTTCGTCAATCCGTTTGAGAGCGTTACCAATTGCTATGATGTCAAACGTTATACTGGAAACCTAGCCATCCGATAGTCGAACAGAACACGACCTATGGAGAGTATAACATGGTGTTCAGAGGATGAAGTTAGTATGCATTTTGGAGACGGGCACCATAATTTAAAGTATGAAATATACGTGAATAGACGGTCGGGCAACAAACCGTTTGAGAACATTACCACATTCCTCTAGAGTCGAACGGCAGAATCAATACCTTCACTAATAGTTGTTATTCTGAGAGTCAAGGCTGGTATTCCAGGTGTAAATTCGCTGAACAGTGTTGGCAATAGAAACATTAATTCACGGTACGAATATTAACTGCAGATGGTCAAATCGTTAGAGAACGTCACCAATTTGTATAGAGTCATTCTTTTCACCGAATACATTACATTCCTAGAACCTATCCCGCTGCAGCCCGTGTCTTGCTCACTGCTGACGGACACAAGCTAGTAGAGATATTATCAGATGTACACCTTATTTTCCTGTATGAATAGGAAGATCGAGAGCCAACCCGTTGCTATCACGTTACCAACTTCTTTAGGAGTCGAAAGGCTAAGTCAATATTTTCGCATGTCCTGTGATTCCGATAGAAATATCGAGTATTCCGGGAGTGAATCAGCTGTACCCTCTTGGTAATAGACACCTTAATTCACGGTTCGAATATTACAGTATAGCGTGAAACTTGAGAATGTTACCAGTTAGTATAAAGGCAGATATTGTACGGAAGACCTTATCATCCGAAAATCTATCCCGCTGTTTCGAGAGAAAGACTTCGTGTTCAGAGAAAGAAATTAGAATTCACTTCAGTGACGAGCACCATAACTTCATGTATGAAGTAGAAGACCGAGGGTCAAACCGTTCTTGGACGGTACCACCTACTGTGAGAGAAGAACGGCTAAGAAAATAGGTTCACATATCCTGCGATCCCGCGAGTCAAGCCAGACATTCCGGGAGGGAATCTGCTGAACAGTAGTGGCAATAGACACCTTATTTCACAGTTTGAATATTAAAATTGAGCGTCAATGCGTTTGAGAGAGTTACCTATTGGTATAGAGTCACACACTTTACTAATAGCCTTACCTTGGCAGAACCTAATATGCCGTTTCAAGAGCATAACTTCGTGTTCAGAAAACGAAATTTGTATTCATATCAGTTAGGGGCACCTAATGTTCGTGTATGAATTTGAAGTCCGATGGTCAAACCGTTCGGGAACGTTATCATCCTTTTTAGACTCGACCTGCTAATTCTATAGCTGCACACATTCTGTTATATCGAGACCGACCAGGCATTCCTGGAGGTAATCCGCTATGCAGTATTGGCAACTCACACATTAATTCACGGTATGAATATAAAACTAGAGCAGCAAGCCGCTTGAGGGCGTAACCATTTGTTATAAAGTCAAACGTATTAAAGAACACCATACCTTAAGAGAACCTAGCCGGCTGTAGCTAGTGTCTAGCTTAGTGTTCACGGATATAAAATTAGTAGATATTTTAGAAGACGGATACTTTAAATTCATGTATGATTAGGTAGTTCTATTGTCAAACCGTTCGAGGACATTGCCACCATATGTGAGGGACGAACGGCTAAGTCCATAGCTTCAGCTGTCCTGTAATTCCGAGAGTAATATCAGGTAATACTGGAGTAAATCCGCTGAAATATATTGCCAATAAACACTATAATTCAGGGTATAAATATTAAGGAGAAACGTGAGATCGTTTGAGAACGGTACCAATTCCTATGAGGTCAAACATTTAATCCAAGACCTAACCCTCTGAAAAACTAACCAGCTGTATCGAGAGTATAACCTCGTGTACAGTTGAACGAATTAGTATACGTCTTAGCGACGAGCACATTAATTTCATGTATGAATTGGAAGATCGGGGTTCAAAACGTTCGAGAACGTTGCCACCTTGTTTGAGAGTCGAACGCCTGAGTCAATAGGTTCAGTTATTCTGTGATTCCGTAGTGTCAAACTTGGTATGCTAGGAGTACATCCGCTGTACATTGTTTGGCAATAGACACCCTAATTCGCGGTATGAATATTAAAGTGGTGCGTCAAAACATTTGAGAGCGTTACCAATTGGTATAAAGTCATACTTCTTACCGAATACCTAACCCGCCGAAGGCCTAACCCGTTGTATCGAGAGTATAACATCGTGATCAGTGGAAAGAATTAGTACACATTTTAGTGGCGGCAGCATAATTGCATGTATCAATTAGAAGATCGATGGTCAAACCGTTTTTAATGTTACCAACCTCTTTGAGGGTCGAACGACTAAGTCAATAGCTTCACGTACCCTGCTATTCCGATAGGCAAGCCATGTATGCCCGATACCAATCTGCCGCGCACTGTTGACAATGGGCACCATAATACGCGGTTTGAATATTAACGCAGAGCGTGAAACCGTTTGAAAACGTTACCAGCTGGTATAAAGTCAAATGTGTTATCAATTATCATACCTACCGAGATCCCAACCTGCTGCCACGAATGTATTGCATAATGTAAACGTAAAGAAACATGTATTCATTGTAGTGACTGGTACCTTAATTTGATGTATGGATGAGCATATCGGGAGGCAAACCGTTTCTGGACCTTACCACCTCCTTTGTGATTTGAACAACTATGTCAATAGCGTCACTTGTACGTGTGATGCCGCGAGTCACACCAGGAATATCAGGAGTAAATCCGGTGTATTCTATTGGCAATGGGCACCTTTATTCGCGTTTTGAATATTAAAGTGGAATATGAACCCGCTTGACAACGTTACCGATTAGTATAGTATCTAAAGTTTCACCGAACACCTCACCCTTCGAGAACCTATCCCGCTGTATCGAGAGTATAACTTCGTGATCAGAGACACAAATCAGTATTCGTGTCAGTAACGGGCACATTAACTTCATGTATGGATTAGAAGATCGAGGGTCGAACAGTTCGGGAACATTACAACCGTCCTAGAGATTCAAACGGCTAAGTCAATAGCTACACCTATCCTGTCATTCCGAGAGACAAACCTGGCATTCCTTGAGTGAATCCGCTAAACATTACTGGCAACTGACACCTCAATTCACTATTTGATTGTTAAGGTATAGCGTCAAACCGTTTTAGATAGTTACCAGCATCTGCAAATTCATACGATTTACCGAAAGTCTGACCGCCCGAGAAGCTAAATCGCCATACCGAGAATAAAACTTCATGTTTATGGAAACATATTATTATACATTTTAGTGATGGATCATTAAATTCATATATGAATTGGAAGATCGACGGCTAAACCGTTCGATAGCGGTACCACTTTCTTTGATACACGCACGGCTGAATCAATAGCTTCACATATTCATGTGATTTCGAGAGTCAAACCTGCTATTCCAGGCTTAAGTGCGCTGAACAGTAATGTCAATGGACACATTAACTCACGGCATGGATATTAAAGTAGCGAGTCAAACCGTCGGAGAACATTACAAATTGGTATAGAGTCATACTTTTTACTCATTGGCTGCGTCAATAGCTTTACCTCTACTTGTGACTCCGACAGTCAAGCCTGCTATTCCAGATGTAAATCGACTGAAAAGCATTGGCAATAAACATCATGATTCACCGTTTAAATATTAAAGTAGAGAGTCAGTCCGTTGGTGATCATAACCAATTGTTATAAAGTCATACTATTTATCGGAAACCATACCGTCCTAGTACCTAATCCTCAACATCTAGATTCATGCTATGCGCTGGCGGAAAGAATTTAGTAGACCTTCAAGCAGACGCACAGCATTTTTATCTATGAAAGGCGAAACCGATAGTCAAACCATGCGAGAACGATCCCACCTCCTTTGAAAATTGCACACCTAAGTCAAGAGCTTGACCAATCCTATGATTGCGAGAGTCAGACTTCGCATTCTAGGCGTAAATGCGCGAAATGATATCGGCAATAGTCTCCGTAATTAACAGCATGAATACTAACGTTAAGTGTCAAGCCGACGGAGATCATTAGCAATTGGTATAAAGCCATTATTTATACCTTATTTAAGTCCTTATTTTAAACCTATACCATACATTCCGAGAACTTAATCCGCCGTAGCGATTATCTTGCTTCGCGTTCACAGGAACGAATTAGCAAGCATGGCAGCAGGAGCACACCTTATTTTCATATATGAATTAGAAGATCGAGGGTCAAACCGTTCAAGAACGTTACCCCCATGTTTGAGAGTCGACCGGAAAAGTCAGTAGTTTCACGTATCCTGTGATTCCGAAAGTCAGACCAGGAAATCCGATGCAAAATGCGCTGAAGTATATTGCCAATCGACACCTTAATTAACGGTTTGAATTGTAAATTATAGCGTCAACACGTTGGGGAGCATTGCCAATTGGTATAAAGTCAAACAGTTTACCGATGGCCTTACCTTTGGAGAAGCTATCCCGCCGTTTCGATTGTATAACTTCGCGTTCAGAGAATGAAATTAGTTTTCATTTCTGTGACGGGCTCCATAGTTTCATGTATGAATTAGATGATCGAGAGTCAAACCGTTCTAGGACGTTTCCACCTTCTGTGAGAAACTAACGTCTATGTCAATAGCTTCACCAACCCTGTGATTGCGAGTGTCAAATAAGGTATTCCGGAAGTAAATCCGCTGAACTGTTTTTGCAATAGACACCGTAATTCACGGGTTGCATACTAAAGAAGTAAACTATTAATTATTTCAATTACGGGCACCTTATTTTCATGTATGAATTAGAAGATCGTTGATCAAACCGTTCGAGAACGTTACCACCCTCATTGCGTGTCGAACGTATAAGTCTGTAGCTCCAACTATACTGTAATTCCGAGAGTCAAGCCAGGTAATCCGAAGGTGAATCGGCTGAAGATTATTGGCAGTAGATACTTTAATTTGCGGAGTGAATATTAAAATAGAGCGTCATTGCCTGTGAGAACGTTAACAATTGTTATAAAATCAAACGTGTTACCGAAGGCGAACCTCACCTGCTCCACCGATAGCATGACTAAGTGGTCAGAGGTCAAATTAGTAAACATTTTAGTGACGGGGCCATAATTTCATTTTGAATATGAAGATGACGTGTCAAACCGTCCGACAGTTACCTACCACTATCTTTGAGATTCAAACGGCAAACTCAATAGCTTCACCTGTCCTGCAATTCCGAGAGGCAGGCCAGGTACACCGGGAGTAAGTGCGCTGAACAGTTTTGGCATGAGGCATCTTATTCCCCGATTTGAATATTAAAACAGGGCATCAAACTGTTTGAGAATCTTACGAATAGGTATATGGTCAAACCATTTACCGAAGAACGTACCGTCCCAGAACATAAACCCGCTTTATCGAGAGTACAATTTCGTGTTCAGAGGAACATATTAATATACATTTTAGTGACGGGCACCTAAAATTCATGTATGAATTCGAAGATCGAGAGTGAAACAGTAACCACCATATTTAAAGAGTCGAGCTGCAAAGACTATAGCTTCTCCCATCCTGTGATTCCTGGAGTCAAACGAGGTAATCTGGGAGTAAATCCGCTGATCATTATTAGCAACAGACACCTCAGTTCACGGCAAGAACATTAATCTACAGATCCAACTGCTTCAGAACGTTACTTATTGCTATAGAGACAAACTCTACACAAAAGGCTTTACCTTCGGGAAGCTATCCCTCCGTATCTTCAATATAACTCCATGTTCAGAGAAACAAATAAGTATACGTTTTAGTCCCGGGCACCTGTATATCATTTACGAAATAGAAGATCCAAGGTCAAACCATTTGAGAACGTTACCACCTTCTTTGATGTTCGCATATCTAAGTCAATAACAGCACCTATCCTTTGATTCCGAGAGGCAAATCAGGTATTCCAGGTGTAAATGCGCTGAACATTATTGGCAATAGTCATCTTAATCCACGGTATGAATATTAAAGAATAGAGTAAAACCGCTGGAGAACGTTACCAATAACAATAAGGTCATACTCCATCCCCGATACCGTACCTTTTGAGAAAAGGACCAACCGTATCGTTGGTATAACTACGCGTTCAGTGAAGCAAATTAGTAGTCATTTTAGCAGGCTGACACCTAAATTTTATGTATGAATTAGTTGATCGAGTGTCAAACCGTTCCAGATCGTTACCGCTTTCTTTGAGAATCGAACGGCTATATCCACAGCTTCACAAATCCCGTGATTCGGACAGTCAAACCAGGAATTTCCGGTATTCCGCTGAACAGTGTTGCCATCAGACACCAGATTTCACGGTTTGAATTTTAAAGTACAGCGTCAAACCGTTTGAGACCATTGCCAATTGGTATAAAGTCGAATACTTTTCTGATGGCCTTATCTTCGCAGAAGTTAATCCGCCGTTTCAAGTGTATAACATTGTGTTCAGAGGAAGAAATTAGTGAACATATTTGTGACGGGCACCTTGATTTCATTATGAACTGGGAGATCGAGGGATCATCCGTTCGGGAAGGTTACCACCTTCTGTGAGAGACCAACTGAGTCAGTAACTTCACCTATTCCAAGACATCGAGAATCAAACTATGTATTCTGGGAGTAAATCCGCTGAAGAATATTGGCAATAGACAGCTTAAATTACGGTATGTTTAATAACGTAAAGCGACAAGTCGTTGCAGAACGTCACCTATTCGTATAAAGTCATTCCTCTTACCGAATACATTACCTTCCGAGCACCTAAATCGCTGTAGCGAGGGTCTTGCTTAATGTACACGGAAACAGATTAGAAGACATGGTAGCAGACGGGCACCACATTTTCATGTATAAACAGCAATATCGAAAGTCAAACCGTTCGAAAACGATACCACCTTCTTTGGGAATCGAACGGCTAAGTCAACGGCTTCATAAATAATGCAGATTCCAAGAGTCAAATCATATATTCCAAGAGTAAGTACGCTGAACAGTTTTGGCTATAGACACCTCTGTTCACGGTTTGAAGGTCAAAGTAGAGCGTAAATTTGAGAAAGTTACGAATTGGAATAAAGTCTAACGTTTTACCGAAGACCTTACCCTCTGAAAAACTAACACGCTGTATCGAGAGGACAACATCGTTTTGAGAGGGACGAACCAATAAACATTTCAGTGCCGAGCACATTAATTTCATGTATGAATTAGAAGACCGAGTGTCAAACCGATCGAGAACGTTACCTCCTTCTGTGTGAGACCAACGGCTAAGTCAGTAGCTTCACCTATTCCAAGACTTCGAGAATCAAACTATGTATTCTGGGAGTAAATCCGCTGAACAATATTGGCAATAAACTCCTTAAATTACGGTGTGCTTAATAACGTAAAGCGTCAAGTCGTTGCAGAACGTCACCTATTCGTATAAAGTCATTCCTCTTACCGAATACATTACCTTCCGAGCACCTAACTCGCTGTATCGAGGGACTTGCTTAATGTTCACGGAAACAGATTAGTAGACATGGTAGCAGACGGGCACCACATTTTCATGTATAAACAGCAATATCGAAAGTCAAACCGATCGAAAACGATACCACCTTCTTTGGGAGTCGAACGGCTATGTCAACAGATACACCCACCTGTGATTCCGAATGTCAACGTAGGTATTCCGGGAGTAAATGCCCTGTACATTATAGGAGATAAACACATTAACTGAGGGATTGAGTATTAAAGCTGGACGTGAAACCGCTGTAGGTCGATACATATTGATGTAGAGTCAAATTCTTTAGAAAAACCTTACCTCCCGCCAATCTGTCCCGCCGTTTAGAGAGTATAAAGTTGAGTTCGGAGTAAACTCATTACTATACATTTTAGTGATGGACAGCATAGTTCAATGTAGGAATTGGAAGATCCACGGTCAAACAGGGACAGAGCTTTGCCACATTCGGTGAGACCGGCACAGCTAAGTCAATAGCTTCATAAATCCTGTAATTGCGAAACTCGATCAACATGTTCCGAGAGTAAATGCGTTGTACAGTATTGGCAATGGACACCATAATTCACGGTTCAAATACTAAAGCAGGCTGTCAAACCGTTGGTGAACGTTATTAAATCGAGTAAAGTCAATCTCGATACCGAATACCTAACCTTCCGAGAAGCTATCCCCCTGGATCGAGAGCATATCGTCGTGTTCACAGAAGGAATTTACTATGCATTTAATTGTCGAGCACCTAAAGTTCATGAATCAATTAGAAGATCGAGTGTCAAACCGTTCGAGATCGTTACACCCTACTCCGAGAGTCGAACGTCTATGTCAATAGCTTCATCTAGCCTGTGACTCCGACAGTCATACAAGGTATTCCGGGATTAGGTCTACTGAACATTGTTGCCAATAGACACCGTAATTCACGGTATGAATATTAAAGTGCATGTAGGATCCGTCGTACAACGTTATCCATTGGTTTAGAGACAATCTCCTAACCGCAGCCATTAACGTAAGAGAACCTAACCCGCTGTATTGAGAGTATAACTCCGTATCCAGTGAAGGAAACTAGGATACCTTATAATGACTGGCCCCTTAATTTCGTATATGAACAGGAATATCGATGGCTAAACCGTTAGAGAATGATACCACCGGTTTTGAAAGTCTTAAGCTATGTCAATCGTTTCACATATCCTTTGTTTCCGAGAGTCAAACCAGGTATTCCGGGAGTAAATCCGGTGAACAGTGGTAGCAATAGACTCCTCAATTCACGGTATGTATATTAAAGTAGAGCGTCAATCCGTTTGAGAACGATACCAATTGGTATAACGTCATACTGCTCTTCGCATACCTTACCTTCCGAGAACATAGGGTGCAGTATGGCGGGCATAACTTCATGATCACAGAAACAAAGTAGTACTCATTCGAGCGACAGGCACCTTAATTTCGAGTACGAATTAGAAGTTCGAGGGTCAAACCGTTCGGGAACGTTATCACCTTCTTTGAAAGTCGCACATCTAAGTCTATAGCTGCTGTTATCCTGTGTTTCCGACAGTCATACCAGATATTCCTGGAGTAAATACGCTGAATAGTATTGGCAACAGATAATTGAATTTACGGTTTGACTAACAGCGCCGACCGTCATACCGTTGTAGAACGTAACCAATTGGAATAAAGTCAAAAGTATAAAAGAGGGTCTAACGCACCGAAACATTAACCTGCTGTATCGAGAGTATCAATTTGCGCACAAGAAAACAAAATTGGACTCCATTTCAGTGACCGGTACGTTAGCTTCATGTATCAATTAACAGATTGATGGCTAATCCGATCGGGAGCGATACTACCTTCTGTGAGAGTCGAACGCCTGTGTCAATCACTGCACCTATCTTGTGATACCAAGAATGAAACGAAGTATTTCGGAAGTAAATCTCCAGTACATTATTGGCAATGGACACCTTAATTCACCGTATCAATGTTAAAGTACTGTGATGAACCATTGTAGAGCTCTACCTACTGATACAGGAACCTTTTACCGAAGTTCTTACCTTCCGAGAACATAACCCGCTGTACCGAGAGTATATCTTCGTGTCTAGAGGAGCAAGCGAGTGTACACTTTAGTGAAAGGCACATGAAATTCTCGTATGCGCAAGAAGATCGAGAGATACATCGTTCGGAAACGTTACCTCCTTCATTGACGGTCGCATAGCTGAGGCAATGGCTTCGCCTATCCTGTGATTCACAGAGTAAAACCAGTCATTACGGGAGTAAATCCACTGAATTATATAGGCAATTGACAACATACTTTACAGTATGAACATTCGAATAGAAAGTCAAACTGCTGGAGACCTCTACCAATTGGCTTAGAGTCACACTTCTCACCGAAGCCATTACATTCCTAGATCAAAACCTGCTGCATCTAGAGTATAACTTCATCCGTCGGCAAACATATTAGTATACATTTTATCGACGGCACATAAAATTCATGTATGAATTAGAATTTGGATGGTCAAAGCGTTCGAGAACGTTCGAGAACGAACACCCTTGAGAGTCGATACTGACGTAAATCCGCTGAAGCGTTTAGGCATTAAATACCATAATTCGCGGTATGGATATTAAAGTGGAGCATCAAACCATATGAGAACGTTACCAATTCCTACCAAGTCAAACGATTCACCGAAGACCTTACCATCCGCAAACCTATCCCGCTGTATCGAGAGTATAACATTGTGTTCAGTGGGATGAATTAGTATACATTTTAGTGACGGCCACCTGAGTTATATGTATGAATAAGAAGATAGAGAGTCAAACCCTTCGCGAACGTTACGTATGTCTTTGAGACATGAGCGGCTGAGTCAATAGCTTCACCCATACTGTGATTGAGAAAGTCAAACCAGGTATTCAGGGAGTTATTCCGCTGTGCAGTATTGGCGTTATACACGCTACTTCCAGCTATAAATATTAATGTGCAGATTCAAGCCACTGTAGAACGTTACGAGGCGTCAAACTTTTTACCGAAGTCCTTACCTTCCGAGAACCCATCCAGCTGTAACGATAGGCTTCCGTATTGTTTACCGGAATAAATTTATAGACATTTTCGCGCAAGCACACCGCATCTTTGTGTATAAATGTCAACATCGAGAGTCAAACCGTTTGAGAAAGGAACCACCTTGTTTGAGTGTACAGGTGCTAAGACGATAGCTTCCCCTATCCTGTGAACCCGGAGTCAATCCAGGTATTCCAAGTGCAAATCGGTCGAATGGTATTGCCAATAGATACATTAATTCACGATTTGAATATTATAGTGGAGAGTCAAACCTTCGGGGAACATTTCCAATTGGTATGAAGTCATTTGTTTTACCGAATGCCATACCTTCCGTGAATATATCCAGCCGTATCGAGAGTATTACTTCGTATTCTGAGAAGCAAGTTAGTATATAATTTAGTGAAGGACATATTATTGTCATGTATGTATTAGAAGATCGAGCGTCAAACTGTTCGAGATCGTGAGCGCGATCCGTGAAAGACTAGCGGCTATGTCAATAGCTTCACCTATCCTGTGATGCGGAGAGTCAAGCCAGGTATTCCAGGAGTAAATGCGCAGTACAGTTTAGGCAATAGACACCATAATTTTCGGTATGAATAATAAAACAGGAGATCAATTCGTCGGAGAACATTACCAATTGGTATAGAGTCATTCTTTTTACTGAATTCATTACCTTCCTAGAACCTAACCCGCTGTTGCGAGTGTCATACTTAGTACTCACTGAAACAAATCATCAGACAATATATCAGAGGCACACCTTATTTTGATATATGAATTAGACAATCTAGTGTGAAACCGATCCAGATCGTTACCACCGTCATTCAGAGACGACGCCTGAGTGACTAGCTTTACCTATAGTTGTGATTCCGAGAGCCTAGCCTGGTATTCCAGGAGTAAATCCGCTGAATAGTTTTGGCAATAGACACCTCAATTCACGGTATGAATAATAATGTAGAGAGTCAAACCGTGGGATAACGTTACGTACAGGTATATAGTCATACTTTGTAATGATCGCCTTAACTTGCGAGAATCTAACGCGCAGCAGTCAGTGTGTTGCATAGTGTAACCGGAAGCAAATTAGTATACATTGGAGTGAAGGGCACATCAATTTCATGTATGAATTAGTAGATGCAGTGTAATACCCTTCGATATCGTAACCACCTTACTTTACAATCGGACGCCTTAATTATTAGGTTCACCTATCCTATGATTGCGAGAGTCAAACCAGATATTCCGGGAGTAAGTGCGCTGAACAGTATGGCCAATGGACATCTTAATTTACGGTTCGAATATGAAAATAGTGCATCACACCGTTCGGGAACGATACCAATTCCCATAATATCAAACGTTTTTCCGAAGACCTAACCTTCCGCCAAATTCTCCCGCTTCATCGAGAGTATAACTTCGTGTAGCGAGAAAGAAATTAGTATTCAAGTCAGAGACGGGCACCTTGACTTCATGTATGAGTTAGAAGTTCCAGGATCAAAGTGTTCCAGACCGTTACCACCCTCCGTGAGAGTCGAACGCATATGTCAATATTTCCACCGATGCTGTGATTCCGAGAGTCAAACCAGGTATCCAAAAAGTAAATCCACTGCAGATTATTGGCAATAGATACCATAATTCGCAGAGTGTATATGAAAATAGAGCGTCATAGTGTGTGAGAAGGTTACTATTTGACATAACGACAAACATTTTAGCTACTGCCATACAGTCCAAGAAGCTAACACGGCGTATCGAGAGTATTGCTTCGTGTTCAGAGGAAGAAATTAGTATTCGTTTCAGTGGCGGTCACTTTAACTTCTCGAATGAATTAGACGGTCGAGGGTCAAACCACTCGGGGACGTTACCACCGTCTGTGAGAGTCGAACGGATAAGTCAATAGCTCCACCTATCCTGTGATTCCGAGAGTCAAACGATGTATTCCTGGAGTAAATACGCTGAACGGTATTGGAAATATAAGCCTTAATTTACGGCATGAACACTAAAGTAGAGCGTCAATCCGTTTGAGAACGCTCACAATTTGTATAAAGTCAAACGCGCTACTGAAGACCTTTCCCTCCGGAAGCCTATTGCGCTGTACCGGGAGTATAACTTCGTGTTCAGAGAAAGAAAGTAGTATTCATTTCAGTGACGATCACCATAACTTCATGTACGAATTGGAAGCTGAAGTGTCAAACCGCTCGAGAAACGCTGCCACCTTCTGTGGCAAACGTAACACTAAGCCAATAGCTGCACCCGTCCTGCGATTCCGGGAGTCAAACCTGGTATTCCCGGAGAAAATCCGCTGTACAGTAGTAGTGGGTAATAGATACCATCATGCACGGTTTGTATATTAAAATAGAGCGTTAAACCGTGTGAGAACTTTACCAATTGCTATAAAGTCAAAGGCTTTACCGAATAATTTACCCTCCGAAAAAAATGTCCGCTGTATCGATATTGCAACTTCGTGTTCGGAGAAAAAAAGGAGTTTTCATTTCAGCCACGAGCACCTTAACTTCATGTACGAATTAGAAGATCGATGGTCAAACTGTTCAATAACGTGACCTCCTTCTTTGTGAATCGCACACCTATGACAATAGCTTCACCTATCGAGAGATCCCGAGAGTCACATCAGGTTTATAAGAAGTAAATCCGCTGTACAGTAATGGCAATGGACACTTTAATTCGCAGTTTGTATAATAAAGTAGAGTGTCAAACCGTTTAAGAATGTTACAAATTGGTATAAATTCTAACGTTTTTACCGAAGACCTTATTACTCCGAGAACATAACTGGCTGTCGCGTGAGTATAACTTCGTGTTGAGAGACACAAATCAGCATACATTTTAGTGAAGGGCTCCTCAATTTCATGTATGAATAGGAAGAACGAGCGTCAAACCGTTGGAGATCGTTACCAATTGGTATATGGTCAATCCTTTTACCGAAAGGCTTACCTGAGTGAAACTAACCCGCTGTATCGAGAGTATAACATCGTTTTTAAACAATCACATTAGTTCACATTATAGTGATGGCATCTTGTGTTTATGAATGAATTAGAAAGTCGAGGATAAAACAGTTCGTGACCGTTACCACCTTCAATGATATTCGAACAGCTAAGTGAATAGCTTCACATATCATGTGTTTCCGAGTATCAATCCCGGTATTCCGGGCACAAATTCTCTGAACAGTAATGGCATTAGACACCTTAGTTCACGCGTATAATATTAAAGCAGGGCGTCAGTTTATTTAAGAACGCTACCTTTGGGTACATAGTCAAAACTTTACCGAAGGCCTTACCTTCGCAGAAGCTAACCTGCTGTGTCAAGACTATATCTTCGTGCTCAGGCCAACCAATTAGTATCCATTTTAGTGACGGGCACCATAATATCATCTATGAATTAGAAAGTCGATTAACAAACAGGCCGAAAACGTTACCATCTTCTCTGAGAGTCGAACGGCTTACTCAATAGCATCTCCTACCTTGTGATTCCGAGAGTCAAACCAGGATTTCTATGAGTGCATCCGATGTGTAGCCCTTGAAATAGACATATATTCTCATCGTGAGCATTAAGGTTGGGAGTCAAATCATCGGAGCAGATTAAAAACTGTTATAAAGTCATTCTTTTTGCAGAATACGATACTGTCCGAGAACGAATCCCGCTGTACCGAGAGTATGACATAGTGATAACAGAAACAAATTGGTATATATCATAGTGACGGGCACGATAATTTTATGTAGGAATTATAAGATCGACCATCATACCGTTACTGAGCGTAACGACATTCTTCGAGAGCGACACAGCTAAGTCAACAGCATTATATATCGTCTAATTGCGAAAGACAAGCATTTCGAAGGACAAATGTTCCGGAAGTAAATGCTCTGCACAATATTAGCAATGGACACCCTAATTCACAGTTCGAATATTGAAGCAGGCCGTCAAACCGCCGGCGAACATAACCAATTTCACTGAAGTCATTCTCCTTAGCGAATAAATAACCTTCCGGGAAGCTGAACCGCCGGTTCGAGAGCGTAACGTATTGTTCAAAGAAGCAATTTAGTTCGCATTTTTGTGACAAGCACCTTAATTTCATGTATGATTTAGATGACTGAGGATCAAACCGCCCGAGAACGCTACCACCTTAGCTGAAATTCGAACAGCTGAGTTAATAGCCTCATCCATCCTACGATTCCGAGCGTCAAACCAGGTATTCCGGGAGTAATTCCGCTGAACAGTATTGGTAATAGACACCTTAGTTCACGGTTTGAATAGTAAAGTAGAGTGTCAATCCGCTTGACATAATTGACAGTTGGTGTAAGGACAAATACATTACCGGTGGCCTTACCTTCGGAGAAGCAAACTCGCCGTTTCGAAATTATAGCATCATGTTCAGAGAAAGCAATTAGTATCCATTTCAGTTCCGGTCACCATGATTTCATTATGAACAAGAAGATCGAGGGTGAAGCCGCTAGAGGACGTTGCCACCTTCTGTTAGGGACGATCGGCTGAGTAAATAGATTAACCTATCCTGAGATTCCGAGTTCAAATTCAAGTATACCGGGAGTGAATTTGCCGAGCAGTATTCTCAATAGAGACCACAGTTAGCGGTTTGAATATTAAAATTGAGCGTCAAATCGCTTGAGAACGATACGAATTGCAATGAAGCCCATTGTTTAACCGAAGACACTACCTTCCGCGAATATTACCGGCATCGTGGAGAGTATAAGCTCGAGTTCACAGAAGAAATTAGTTTGCGTGTCACTGACGTGCACCTTAACTTCTTGTGTGGATTTGAAGATCGATGGTCAAACCTCTCGTGAACGTTGCCACACTCCTTGAGAGTCGCAAGTATAAGTTATAAACTTCACCTATCGTGTGATTCTGAGAGTCAAACTACGTATTCCTGGAGTAAGTTTGCTGCACAGTATTGGGAATTCACACCTTAATTCATCGTTTGAATATTAATGCAGACCGTCAAACCGGTGTAGATCGTTACCAATTGCTATAAAGTCAAACGATTTACCCAAGACCTTGCCCTCCGTAGGACTAACCCCACTGTATCGAGAGTATAACTTTTTGTTTAGATAATCACATTAATACACATTACAGTGATGGCATCTTAATTTCATGTATGAAATAGAATGTCGAGTTTCATACGGTTTGAGAATGTTACCATCTTTACGGAAAGTCACACAGCTCTGTCAATATCTTCACTTACTATGTGGTTCCGAGTGGCAAATCTGATATACAGGGGTAAATCCGCTGAACATTATTGGCAGTTGACTCCTTTACTCACCGTTTCAATATTACTGTATTACGACAAACCGTTTGAGATCGTTTCCAGTTGGTATGAAGTCAAACGTCTTACAGATGACCTTTCCGCCCAAAAGCATAACGCGCTGTATTGAGATTGTAACTGGGTATTCAGAGGAAGAAATTAGAATATATTTTAGTGCCCGGCTCCTTAATTTCATAAATGAAATAGAAGATCGAGGGTCAAACCATTCGCGAACGTAACCGCCATCTTTGAGAGTGGTCCATCTACGTCAATGCCTTCAACTATCCTTCGATGCCGAGAGTCAAACTCAGTTTTCCGGGAGATAAACCGCTGAACAGTATTGGCATTGGGCAGCTTATTTTACGGTATGGGTATTGAAGTCAGAGAGTCAGTCCGTTGATGAGCATAACCAATTGGTATAACGTCAGACACATCATCGCATACCTTACCTTCCGGGAACATAACCCGCTGTATCCTGGCTATTACTTCGTGTTCAGAGGTACAAACTAGTATACATTTCAGTGACGAGCACCTTAATTTCATACATGAATTAGAAGGACGATGATCAGAGTTTTCGAGAGCGTTCCAATCTTCTGTGAGAGACGAACGGCTAAGTCAATAGCTTCACCTCTCCTGCCATACTTAGAGTCAAGTCAGGTAATCCGAGAGTAAATCCCCTGAACAGTATTGGCAATAGACATCTTAATTCACCGGTTTTATATACTAAGGTAGATCGTCAATCCGTTTTAGAAAGTAAGCAAATGGTACTAAGTCAAACATTTTACTGAAGACCTTGCCTTCCGAAAGCATATCCCGCTGTACGGAAAGTAATACATCGTGTTCAGAAGAACAAATTAATATACATTTTAATGACGGGCACCATATTTTCATGCATCAATTAGAAGATCGAGTGTCAGACCGTCCGAGGACGTTACCACCATCCTTTAAAGTCGAACGACTGAGATAACCCTTTGCACTCTAGGTGATACTTGAGATGAGGTCCGAGCAACTCCAGATCGTTTTGGTCATGAGCTGCCACCTGCTACGAAAAGTATTTACAATGTTGCAAACTCCGGGTGCTTTTAACCATGACCTATCCGATAGTCCGATAGTATTTAAAATGTTGTGATCGCGCTTCAGAGAAAAATCCACTCTTTATAACTATTATTTCCTGCCATTTTACGGTAAAGACATATAGAAATATATATTCTAGCACATAAAACTTTGAACATGAAGGATCGGTTTGGCATTGCCCAAACGTGTGTCGCTGTGGAAACTTTTCAGAGATCTTATCGCCAAAATAATTTTGGAATAAGTGCCGTGGGGTTCGTTGCAGTCCTCTTTCCAAAATGCATGACTGGTTTCCCTACTCTTTGGCCAAATCAGTTAGCGTTCAGATAGTGAATTTTTAGGCAGGGCGACGTCGTACCGCTTTTCTAACGTCAATATGTGGGCTAACAAACAAACAATAGGCGTCTTAGCCACTTGACAGTTACGCGATTTTCGGCCCGCAGCCATCATTGCTTCATGGCCCGGTCTGCGTCACAGATTTACCCTGCATAAAGATGCAATGTTGCCTCTAGATGCTGGCATGTCGTGCCGCCTCAGCGGCGACAACGGACCTATTAGCTTCTACTTTGATTTCGCCTGAGCGGCGAAAATTTTTGTGATTCCGAGAGTCAAGCCTTGTATGCCTGGTGTAAATACGCTAAATAGTATTGACCATGGACACCTTAATACAGGGTATGAATATTAATGTAGAGCGTCAACCAGTTTGAGAACGTTACTAATTGGCATAACCTCATAATCTTTACCTGATTCCTTACCTTCCGAGAACATAATCCGCTGTGTCGAGAGTATAACTTCGTGTACAGAGAAACAAATTAGGCGACATTTTAGCAGACGGATGGCTTATGTTTATGCATCAATAGAAGAATCGACAGCCAATCCTTTCGTAAGCGATTCCACCATCTTTGCGAATCGAAGAGCTCAGTGTATAGCTTCACCTATCCTCCTATTCCGATAGGCAAACCAGGTATATCAGCAGTAAATCCGCTGTACTCTATTGCCAATGCATGCCTTAATTCGTGGTTTGAATATTAAGGTAGATCGCCAAACCGTCTGAGAGCGTTATCAATTTGTAGAAAGTCAAACGTTTTAACGTAGGCCTTACCCTCCGGAAATCTAACCTGCAGTATCGAGGGTATAAGTTCGTGTTCAGAGAATGAAATAGCTATCCATTTCAGCGACGGGCACCATGGCTTCATGTGTGAATGGGAAGTTTTGAAGTCAAACCGCTCCAGGATGTTGCCACCGTCTGTGAGAGAAGAACGGCTAAGTGAATTGCTTCACCTATGCTGGTATACCGAGAGTCAATTAGATATTCCAGGAGTAAATCCTCTGAACAGAATTGGCATCAGACATCTTAATACACGGTTTCGAATATGAAAGCAGGCTGTCAAACCGTCGGTCAACATTACCAATTTGTGTAGAGCCGCCACGGTGCCCGTCACTGAAATAAATACTAATTTCTTTCTCTGAACACGAAGTAACACTCTCGATACAGCGGGCAAGGTTTTCGGAGGGAAAGGTATTCTGTATGATGTTTTACCCTACGACTATAGGTATCGTTATACAACGGCTTGACGGCCTGCCCTAATATTCAAACCGTGAATTCAGGTGTCTATTGTCAATTCTGTACAGCGCTATACCCTATACTTCCGGGAATATCTGGTTTGATTTTCGGAATCACAGGATAGTTGCAGCTCTTGACATAGCCGTTTGAATCTCAAAGAATGTGGTATCGATCTTCAACGGTTGACACTCGACCTTATTATTCATACATGAAATTAAGGTGCCAGTCACTAAAATGTATAATAATTTTGTTCTCTGAGCACGAAGTTATACTCTCGATACCGTGGGTTAGCTTCTCGGATCCTTAGAAATTCGGTAAGAAACATGACTTTATACAAATTGGTATTGTTCTCCGACGGTTTGACTCAATACTTTAATGTTTATACCTCGAATTAAGCTGTCAGTTAATGAAACTGTTTAGCGGATAACTCTCGGAATACCAGGTTGGCACCTCGGAATCACAGGATATGTGAAGATAATGCCCCAACTGTGCGACTCTCAATGAAGGTACTAACGTTGACTAACGTTGTAACCCTCGATCTTCTAATCCATGCATGAAATTATGGCGCTCGTCTCCAAAACGTATACTAATTTGTGCCACTGATCACGATGATATACTCTCGATACAGCGGGATAATTTTTCGGAGTGTAACGTGTTCGTTAAAACGTTTGACTTTATAGGAATTGGTAATGATCTCAAACAGTTTGGCGCTCTACTGTAATACTCAAACCGTGAATTAATGTGTCTATTGCCAAAACTGTTCAGCGGACTTGCTCGAGGAGTACCTGGGTTAACGCTCCGAATCACAGAAAAGGTGAAGCGGCTGACGTAGCCGGTCACCTCTCGTAGAAGATGGTAACATTCCCGAAACGTTCGTCCCTCGATCTTCTAACTCATGCATGAAATTAAGGTGCTCGTCTCTAACATGTATAGTCGATCGAACCTCTGAACAGGGTGTTATACTCTCGATACAGCTGGTCAGTTCTTCGGAGGGTAAGGCATTCTGTAATATTTTTGGCCCTACACCTATTGGTTGTACTATACAACGGCTTAACGGCCTGCTTTAATATACAAACCGCGAATTGAGGGGTCTACTACCAATTTTGTACAGCGCATTTACTCCCGCAATACTTGTAAATACACTCGGAAGCACAGGACATGTAAAGCCATTGTCTTAGCTGTTCGAATATCATAAAAGGTGCTAACGTTCTCGGATGGTTTGACCCTCGATCTTATAATTCATGCTTGAAATTAATGTGCTCGTCACTAAAATGTATTCTGATTCGTCCCTCTGGACACGATGTTGTACTCTAGATACAGCGGGTTAGTTTTTCGGTGGAAAAGGTCCTCGGTAAAGCGTTTGAATTTATAGCAATTGGTAACGTTCTCTATCGGTATGCCGCTCCATTTGAATACTGGAACCGTAAACTAAGGTTTCTAAATGCAATGCTTTTCAGCGGGATTAACTTCAGGAGTACCTGGTATGACACTCGGAGACACAGGATTCGTGAAGCTATTCATTTAGCAGTTCGAATATTATAGAATATGCTAACGGTCTCGAACTGTTTTTTCCCTCCACATTCATATTCATACATGAAATTAACATGCAACTACTACAATGTATACTCATCGGAATCTCTAAACACAAAGTTATTCTCTCGATGGAGTGTGTTTGTTGTTCGCCGGGTAAGGTCTTCGGTAAAACGTTTGACTTTATAGGTATTTGTAACTTTCTTACACGTGGTGACGCTCTATTTTAATATTTAATCCGCGAATTAAGGTATCCATTGCCAATACTGTACAGCGCGTTTACTCTCGCAATAGCTCAATTGAGTTTCGGAACCACAGGATTTATGAAGCTATTGACTTACCCGTTCAAATCTCATAGATGGTGCCCATTTCCTCCAACGTTTCGACACTCGATCTTCTTGTTCATAATGAAATTATAGTGACCTTCACTAAAATGTTTACTAACCTGATCCGCTGAACACGATGTTGTACTCACC
>NW_027470475.1:0-37468 GCF_051020765.1 Lasioglossum baleicum
TATCGGCAATATGCACCTTAGTTCATGGTATGGACTTTAATGAAGAGAGTCATACAGTTTGAGAACGTTACACGTTGATATACCGTCATACACTATATCACATAGCTTACCATAAGAGAATATAAGCCGCTGTATCGCGGGTATAACTTCGTGTTCAAAGGAGCATGTTAGTATTCATTTTAGTGACGTACACCTTAACTTCATGTATGAATTAGAAGATCGAAGGTACGGGACCGAGTTCGAGACCGTTACCACCTTCTATGACATTCGAACAGCTAAGCCAATAGCTTCACCTATCCTGTGATTCGGGGAAGCATACCAGGTATTCTCGGAGTAAGTCCGCTGAAGAGTATGAGCAATAGACAACTTAATTCACGGTTTAAATATTAAGACAGACTCGCAAACCATTGTAGAACGTTACCTATTTATATAATGTTAAACACTTTGCAGTTAGCCTTACCTTCGGGGAAGCTAACCCGCAGCTTCGAAAGTATATCTTCGTGTTCAGAGGATCAAATTAGTAAACATTTTAGTGACTGTGACCTTAATTTCATGCATGAAATGGAATATCGATTGTCAAACCGTTCGTGAACGTTACCACCCTCTTTGGTAGTCAAACGACTATGTCAATAGCTTCATCTATCCTGTGATTCCGTGAGTCAAATCAGTTTATGCGGGTGTATTTACTCTGAAGGGTATTGGCAATTGACACCATAATTCACGGTATGAATATTAATGTACGGAGTCATACTGTCGGAGAAGGATACCAATTCGTTTAAAGTCATTCCTTTTACCGAGTACATTACCATCCGAGAACATAACTCGCTGTAGCGAGTGTTCTGCTTAATGTTCACGGAAACAAATTAGTAGACATTTTTGCAGCCGTACCGAACATTTTCTGGTAGAAGTATCAAAATACTGGGGCAAACCCTTCGAGAATGTTACCACATTCTTTTGAGAGTCGAACGGGCAAGTGAAACCCTTGACATATGCTGTCACTTCGAGAGCCAAAGCAGGTATTCCAGGAGTAAATCAGCTGAAATATAGCAGCATTAAAATCACAACTTCCCGGTATGAATACTAAAGTACTGAGTCACACTATTGTACATTGTTATCTATTGGTATAGAGTCTAAGTTTTCACAGAAGGCCGTTCCTTGCCAGAAGCCTAACGCGCTGTATCGAGAACATAATTTCGTGTCCAGTGAAACAAATTAGTTCACATTTGAGTGACGGGCACCTTAATTTCATGGATGCATCGGAAGCTCGAGAGTCATACCGTTTCAGAACGTTAGCACCTTCTACGAGAGACGAACGGCGAAGTTATCAGCTTAACCGATCCTGAGATTGCGAGAGTCAGATCACGTATTTTCGGCGTAATGGCGCTGAACAGTGTTGGCAATAGATACCGTTATTCACGGCAGAAACATTAAGGCTGAGAGTCCAACCGTCGGAGAATATTACCAATTGGTATAATGTCATTCCTTTTAATCTAAACCTTACATTCCGAGAACACAAGCCGCCGTAGCGATTGTCTTCCTTTGGGTTCAAGTGAATGAATTACTTGACAATTTAGAAGACGGACACCTTAATTTCAAGGTCTTTTATTCAAGAGTAGATAATACACAATTTATTCTTTTCCGTTGCATTTTTCCAAATGGGCTTCTCAACTGTACATTTCTCGCATACGTACTTTTTATATTTTAAACAAATTTTGTACGTCGTATTATGTTTACAATACCTTATCTGACATGTTTTCCGTTCACGGGAACCTGTATTTGTACATGCGATGGGCTTTGATTGATTTTCATTGTCGTGATCTTTGGTATTCGATGGCAAGTTCTTCTGCGAATTGGAATTCCTGTCTTGTAATTTCTCCTCCTGCAGTTTCTTTATATAACACCCATGCATTTATTTCGGCTAAATCCAAGATATTAAAAAATGCTTGCAGAATGCCATATCAGACATACAGATTTTGCCGAATAATTTCGGGCCATTTGATCGGTCACGTCTACGCCAAATTTGGTGCTATTATACAATTGAAAGGTCTCCGGTGTTCGGCTGTCATTTTCTTCGAATTGTAAGGAGTTGTGCATTGAACTGAGTGTTTGATCTTTCTTTCTTGGTTGGGCTCTGTAAATTGTCAACATACAATTACTTCAGCGATAGAGTTTGATGACGAAAAGTGCCACGTCGTCGTTTTTCATTTTTGCCAGTCTTGGTAGCTCTTTTCTATTTGCTCTAATTGTCGCAATAATCGTAGATTATTTTTGGCCAAAAGTTTTGTTGCTAAATGTTGGTTTGTAAAGAAGTTGTCTGTGGTTATATTTTTTCCACATCCTACATACGGATCTGCTAATATTATAGTGACAAACTCTCCAAGAAGAACTGAGGGAACGAGAGAACGAAATTTGTCCGGTTCATCGGGCATGTATTGAGTGAATCTACACCTTGCTCTAGTTGGAAACAATTGTTCGTCAATCGTAATATATCGACCTGGTTCATAGCAATTTCGACTGTTGTCAATAATCTTGTACCAAATTTTGGAAATCATAGCGATTTTATTGGTTTGTAACCGTTCGTTTCATTGATTTCTGCAGTCAAACCGAATAAATCTCATAATCTCCGTAAAGTCATGTATACTCATAGTACTTGAGAAAAAAGGCGGGCCCCATTTTCTATTGCATAGAAGTAATATATCTATTTCCATAGTCTCCTATGCGCCGCGTGCATGCATAATTGCCAGAAATGCATATAACTTTGCAGTAGACTGTTCCCATTTATATCCCAGCACTCTAAATGCTTCTGCCTCTGTGCACTTTCTTATATGTTCGATTATATTCTTATAAATTATCACAGAAAATGCCGTCCAAACTTCGCCTTTCATAGTATTACGTTTACTGTACCCAGTCGGGCGTTATGTTTCCCTAAAAATATGACAATGTGCTCTTCCAGGATCAGACCCTATTTTTGCATCCTGCCAAACAGTTCCGAACATCGCAATTTCGCTTGCCACTTCCTCATTCTCACTATCGGGACTAACTAAATATCTCCTTCTCTTTCGTCGTCTACGTACGTTCGAAATATTCCCTTCGTCCTCATTCGTCTTCCAGTCGGTTTCAAATGGATCATAATTTCCCGTATTTTCATTATCTACATACTGAATTTCCTGATCATCTTCTGATCATTCTGCATCGATATAATTTATTCCCTCTATTAATACATTCGCACTCCACAAACTTCTTGATTTTTTGGGGTAAATATTTAATAGAGAAAATAAAAACTAAAATATGAAAATGTATATTAAAGTAGATAAGAAAATGAATAAATGATGAAATGTGAAACTTACTGCGACGTATTAAAAGTCTTGCTCACTATTTCGAAAATTGCACTTATAACACGTAATACGATATAAGATATAACAAAATAATAATAAAAGGCTGCCAAGTATGCGCTTTGTGACTTTCACGTTTCAATGCACTCTGTTCGTGTCGCAAGACTATACTGATTTGAATGCGTGAGAAGACGTCTATACATTACCTTCAGTTATAAGCTTCTTTATTTTACGCCATAGTAGAGAATATTGCGTCAGAGCATACGAAGATCTGGACCGTATCGGATATCAATCAAGCAAATAAGCAACGCTAACCCGATAGTCGAGCGAGAACCGTAAACACTTGGAAGTGCCGTAAACCATTTTCTGGAAGGCATTTCTCGGATAAAGTCGTCCCGCAACTACATCACCTTTCGTTTGTAACGACATTTTAGATTTGGCATTGAGTCTAAGAGAGAAGCTATTACAAAGATGCAAACATTATACTACCGGTCAAATGACCGGTCATGGTACGTTAGACAGACTACAAATATTTCTCAGAAAATAAACAATAAAAAAATAAGTACATGTTGAAAAATGTATTATACATATATATGAGGAAGGGTCGTAAAGTTTAAAGGCGATTCACTTACGTTGAATGTAAGAAATTCCAATTCAATATTTAAAAACGGTCATTTGACCGGTCCTGGTAGGAATAGTGATATAGCAGGCCGCCAAGCTGATGTACAACATTACGTATTCGTGCAGGAATAAACTTCTTACAGAATTCCCTATCCTCCAAAAAACTGACTAGCTGCATCCAGACTATAACTTCGTGTTTAGAGGTACGAAATAGTATACATTTTAGTGACGAGCACCGTTATTTCATGTATGAATTAGAAGATCGAGGGTCGATCCGGACGAGAACGATACCTACATTCCATGAGCATCGAACTACCAAGTTAATAGCTTCACTATCCAGGCATTCCGATATTCAAACCATGTACTCCGGGGGTAAGTGCGCAGTACGGTATTGGCAATAGACACCTTAATCCACGGTATGAACATTAAAGCTGACAGCCGTACCTCTGTGGAACACTGCCTATTGCTATGGAGTGAAACCATCGGAAACACGTTTGACCTTACGCAAATTGGTATCGTTATCAAACGGTTTGACGCTATACCTTAATATTCACACAGTGATCTAAGGACTCGATTGCCAATACTGTTCATTCGATTTACGATCGGAATACCTGGTTTGATACACGGAAGAACAGGATATATGAAGCTAGTGACTTAGTCATTCGGATCTCGAAGAAAGCCGTAACGTTCTCGAAAGCGTGTTCTTGGAAAGTAAAGTATTCGGTAAAAAGAACGACTCTTTACGAATTGGTAATATTCTCCGACGGTTGTGCACTTTACTTTAATGGTCATCCAGCGAGATAAGGTGCCTATTGCCAATACTGTTCAGGGGATTTACTACCATATTACCTGATTTGACCCTCGGAATCACAGGAGAGGTGAGGCTATTGACATAGCTGTACGAATCTCACATAAAGTAGTTTCGATCTGGCACAGTATACCTACCGATCTACTTATTCATACATGAAATGAATGTGCCGTCAGTAAAAGGAATAATAGGTTGTTTCCCTGATCACGAATTTTGGCTATCGATAGAGCATCTTAGGATATCGGAGGGAATGCCCTTCGGCAAAAAGTTTGAAGCTATACCAATAGGTAATATTCGACAAACATTTGACACTCCACATTAATAATCGTACACTCCACATTATCGTGTTCATTGGAAATACTGTTGTGTGGACTCCCTCCCGGAATAAGTGGTAACAGCCTCGGATCACAGGATAGCTGTATCTATTAATGTAGCGGTTGGACACTCGAGGAAGGAGGTAATGTTCTCGCTCGGTTGGTCCGTCGATCGTCCTATTCATACATGAAAATAGGATGCCCCTCTGTCAAATGTCAACTAATTAGTTCCGGTGAAGATTACGCAAGCCAACCGTTTATTTATACATTCTGTAATTTAATATTATGATATTTTTGATAAATTACAGAATTCTAACTTTTTATCATAAAAAATTGTATTTCTGTGTAAAAGTTCCATTTGAATAAGTTGAGCCTACGTTTATTCCAGAATTTTGTTAAGCGGTTTGTTATTTTATAACATTTTCTGTGTACGTACCAACCCAGCCGGAGCGAGACGACAATCGAGGTCTTGTTATCGTACACGGCAAATTGAAGCGGCATTACTGTATGGTTTCAGTCAATTCCATATCCTCGATTTTGAATCATATGCATTCTATTCCAGTTTTCTATTTATTTATAGATACTGTAATTTACTGTTATATGTTTTCGTTCCTCTTCGAAATTTTCAATGCTTATCTTAAAAAATTGTATTTCATAGTAAAAGTGCCTTTGAAATTAGTTGAGCGTACGCGTTTATGTCATTATGTTGTTAAAAATATTGTTATTTGATATGATTGTCTGTATTAGTACCTACGCTTTCGGAGCTACACGACTGGCCTGGGCTTGTAGTTGCGCTCGTGAGATCGGGGGGATACTACTGTATGGTCTGCGATAATTTCTTTAACCCTGCATTAGTACCGTATGCATTTTTTCCCCAATTCTTCCATTTATTTACATATACTGTAATTTAATGTTATAGTATTTTTGATTTTATTCAAAATTTTCATTTCTTATTTGATGAATTTGTAGAGTTTACGTTTACGATATTTTTTCGTTACCCTCATTGATACTTCATATAATTGACTGTATGAGGACGTACGCTTCCAGACCGACATTGCTGAAGTGGTATTGTAGTTGCGTGCTGTAGATCAGGGCGGCATATTGCATGGTCATTGTCAATTACTTTAACAACAAGATTGTACGGTACGCATTATTTCGCAGTTTTCTATTTATTTCTACATACTGCAATTTAATCGTATGATATTTCCGATTTTCCTCAAAATATCCAATTGTTAATATCCAAAATTGAGTTTCTCAGTAAATGTGTCTTGGGAACTATGTGAGTGTACGTTTGTGGCATTATTTTGCTAATCTTATTGTTGCTTCATATGATTGTCTGTATGCATACTTATGCATCCGGTGCGACAAGACAATAATGGACTTGCCGTCGTATTTGGCAGATCGGAGGGACAATACTGGTTGGTCGTCGTTAATTTCTTTAATCATGGTGTCTTATCGTATGCATTTTCTTCGCTTTTTTGTTTAGTACTACATACCGCTGTTTTCTGTTTTGATATTTTCGATTTCATACAAAATTCCAATTGACAATTTCAAAAATTGTATTTCTTAGTAAAATTGTATCTGAAAATAGTTGAGTGTACGTTTATGCCAATATTTTGTTATACAGATGCAATTTTATACAGTTGCCTGTATACGCACCTACGCCTCCTGCACGACACAACTGGAATTATGCTGTAGTTGTGTTCACATGATAGGAGCGACGCTGCTATATAATCTTGGCTAATTTCATTAAACATTATGTTTTAGCGTTTGCAATCTTCCGCAGATTTCAATTTATTTCTACATACTGTAACTTACTGTTTTGATATTTTCAATTTCAACTTTTTCCATAATTTTCAATTTCGAGGTTACGAAATTGTATTTCTCGGTAAAAGTGTCTTTGGTATTATGTAAGTGTTCGTTTATGATATTATGTTGTTAAATTTAATGTCATTTTAACGATTGCCTCTATTCGCACGTACGATACCGTGCGCGACTCGACTGGAGCGGCCTTACTGTTGCTTTCTGTAGATCGGGGCGGCACTACTCGATGGTCTTCGTTAATTTATTTAAACCTGATTATTTGCCATATACATTTCTTCCCAGTTGTGTATTTACTTATGCACACTGTAATTTACTGTTGTGATATTTTCGATTTCTTTTCATAATTTTCAATTTTAATTTTAAGAAATTGTATTTCAAGTGTCTTTGGAATTATTCGAGTTCTCGTTTATGACATTATTCTGTTATACTTATTGTTGTTGTATATGATTGTCTCTATACGAACCTTCGGTGCCAGTGTAACACGACTGGCGATGTCTTGTAGTTGCACACTGCAGAGCAAAGCAGGAATACTGTGTGATCTTCGTTAATTTCTCTAACTTAGATATTGTACCGCCAGCATTTTTTCCAGTCTGCATTTCTTTATATATTCTGTGATTTACTGTTACGATATTTTCGATTTTCTTCGATATTTGCAATTTTTCGTTGAGAAAATTGTGTTTGATAGTAAAAGCGTCTTTGGAATTTGTTGAGTGTACGTTTATGATAATATTATGTTAAATTCTTTGAGGTAATATATGATTGTCTCCATGAGTACCTACGCATCCGTCATTACACGACAGACGCTGTCCTGTAGTTGCGTTCGGATGATCGGTGCGGCGTAAAGGATGGATTTCGTTAATGGCTTTAACTGTATTATAGTACCGTATGCATTCCTTCGCAGTTTCCTATTTGCCTTTACACACTGCAAATTACAAGTATGATGTTATCAACTTTCTTCTAAATTTTCAATCCTCATTTCAAAGAATTGTCTTTCTTAGTGATAGTGTCTTTGGCACTAGGTGGGTGTACGTTTTTGCCGACGTTTTGGTAAGCTTTTTGTTATTTTATATGATTGTCCGTATATATACCAACGCTGTTTGAGGGACATGAGTGTCGAGGTCTTGTAGTAGCGTACGGCAGAAGGAAGCGGCACTGGTGTATGATCTTTGTTAATTTCATTAACCTTAATTTTGTACCGTATGCATTCTTCCTCAGTTTTCTGTTTATTTCTGCGTTCAGTAACATTACTGCTATGATATTTCCGATTTTTTACAAAATTTCGTATGAGTGACTTTAAAAATTGTCGCTTCTAGTAAAAGTGTCTTTGGGAGTATTTGAGTGTGCGTTTATGAATATATCATCTTAATCTTATTGTTACTTCATATGACTGTCTGCGTACGTACCTACGCATTTTATTATGCTTGCCGATATTTTATATGCCTTGTCTATAGCCGTACTTACGCTGTCGGAGCGACACCGCTGGCGAGGTCTTGTAGATGCCTACGTCAAACGGTGCGATAGTGCTGGATGGTCTTCCTTGACTTCTTTAACCATGTTTTTGAATCGTATGCCATTTTGCCATATATTTTTTTTTTCTTATTCATTGTGTAATTTATTGTTTTGAAATTATAGATTTTTTTCATAATCATCAATTTTTATTTCAAGAAACTGCATTAATTAGTAAAAGTGTCATTGGAATTAGTTGTGTGTACGCTAATGACAATATTTTGTTAAACTATTTGTTATATTATATGATTGCCTCAGTATGTACCTACGCTGCCGGAGCGACACTACCGGATTCGTCTTGTAGTTGTGAACGGCAGATCGGAGCGGCGTTCTGTATGGTCTTCGTTAATTTCTTTAACCTTGATGATGTTCTGTATGCATTCATTCGCAGTTCTGTGTTTACTTATGCATACTTTAATTTACAAGTGTGATATTTTCGATATCTTATTACATTTCGAAATTCATATTTATTAGGAAGGGTGTCACCCTTATTCGTTGATTGTACGTTTAAGACAATACTTTGTTAAACATGATGTCAATTTATATGATTGTCTGTATACGTACCTTCGCTGCCGGTGCGACACGACTGTGGATGCCTTGTAGTTGCGAAGGCAGATCGGAAGCGACAATAGCGTATGGTCTTTGTTTATTTCATTATTTGTTTAACGGTAATTTTCCAATGTACCGTCAGGCTGGCGTCCATTTATTTCCACATACTGCAATTTACATTTATGATATTATCGATTTGTTTCATAACTTCCAGTCTTCAATTTCAGAAACTGTATTTTTCTAGAAAAGTGTATATGGAATTAGTTGAGTTTACATTTATGACAATATTGATGTTTGCTTCTTCTTATTTTATGTGATTGTCTGTATACGTACCTCGCTACCAGCGCGACACGAGTGGAGTGGTCTGGCAGTTGCGATTGGAATATCGGATCGACACTACTCTATGAGCTTCGTTTATTTCTTTAACCATAATACTGTGCCGTATGGATCTCTTCCCAGTCTTCCATTTATTTATACATACTGTATATTACATTTATTCTATTTCCGAGTTTTTCATAATTTCCAGTTTTTAAATTAAAAATTTGTTCTCATAGTAAAAGTGCCTTTTCGATTCAACATTTATGCAAATATTTTTTAAATTTGTTGTTGGATAATATGATTGTCTGAATACAAACCTACGTTTCTGCAGCAACACGAATGGAGTGGCCTTGTAGTTACGTTCGGTAGGTCGGAGCTACCCGACTGTATGGGTCTTTGTTAATTTCAGTATCCTCAATATAGTACCGTAACCATTCTTTCGCAGTTTCCTATTTATTTCTATGGATTTGTTCCCAAGTTTAACTTTATTCATACATTCTGAAATTTACTGTTCTAATAGTTTCTGATTTTTTCCAAATTTTCAATTTTTATTACACGAATTTGTATTTCTTAATAAATGTGTCTATGTATTTACATGAGTGTACGCTTATGTGTTATATTTGTTACATATTGCTATTCTATATGACTGTCTGTATGCGATCCTACGCTCCCGGACCAACACCACTGGCGAGGACTTGTAGCTGCGGACGCCAGATCGAAGCGGCTCCACAGGAAGTTCTTTGTTTATTTCTTTATCCATAAGATTGTGCCGTATGCAGTCTTTTTGCAATTTTCTATTTATTTCACATAGTGCAAATTACTGTTATGATTTTTTCGATTCCTTCAAAATTCATAAATTTAAATACAAGGACCTATATTCCTTAGTTTTCGCGCCTTTTGAATTTGTTGAGTTTGTGTTTATGACAATATCTTGTTAAGCTATTTGTCATTTTACACGGGTGTCTGTATATGTTCCTACGGTACTTCGGAGCGACAACTGCTGTATGGACTACGTTAATTTCTTTAACCTTGATACAGTACCGTATGCATTCCTTCGCATTCTTCCATTTATTTATCTTTAATGATTACGAATTTTTTCAAAATTCCACATTTATAATATCAATCGTTGTACATTTTATGAAAAGTGTCTTCGGAATTAATTGAGTGCACGTTTATGACGTGAGTTTTCTATATTTGTTATACACATGGGTGGAGTTCTCTTGCAGTTGCGTTCGGAATATCGGGAGCGATAGAGCTGTATGGTTTTTGATAATTCCTTTGACGTATTGCTCCGATTTGCCGTACGCAACTACAACACATCGCAAGTAGTGTCGCTCCAGCCGCGTCGCTCCGGAAGCGTACATACGAATACAGGCAATCATATAATACGACATCAAAATCAGTAAAATATTCACCTAAACGCAAAATCAACCAATTCAGCAGACAGTATTACTAAAACATTCAGTTTTGGAAGTTAGAGCCTGGAAATTTTGATGAAATCAGAAATATGAAAGCAGTAAATTACAGTATGTAGAAGCAAACGAATCTTCGAAAGAGTGCGTCCGGCATAAAGTCAAAGTTATATAAATTGAAGAAGACCATCCAGTACTGGCCGGCCCAATCTGCCGAACGCAATTACAAGACTATTCTAGTCGTGTTGATCTAGCAGCGTAGCGACGTATGCAGACAATCATATGAAATAACATTACATTTATCATAATACTGTCACTAACGTAGACTCAACGAGTTCCAATGACACTTTTACTATTAAACCAACTTTTTAAACTAAAAGTGGCGAATGTTGAAAGAAATTGAAAATACCGCAACAGTAAGTTACAGCATGTACATATAAATGGAAGACTGGGAAACCATGCATACGGTACAGTATCATGGATAGATAAATTATCGAAAGTCATGCAATAGTGTCGCATCGATACAACGAATGACACTGCAAGACCATTCCATTCGTGATGCTCCGGAAACATAGATACGTATTCAGGCAATCATATAAGATAACAAAGAATTTAACGCAATATTGTCATAAGCGTTCACACAACTAATTCCAAAAGGCACTTTTACTAAGTAATGCAATTTCTTAAAATGCAAATTGAGTATTGCGAAAAATATCGAAAATATCATAACACTACATTACAGTTTGTACAAATAAATGGAACGACTGGGAAAATATGCATACGATACAGTATCGAGGTTAGAGAAATTAACGATGATCCTACAGTAGTGTCACTACGATGTACCGGACGCAACTGCAAGTCCACTCCAGTCGTGTTGCTCCGTCAGCTGAGGTACGGATACAGACAGTCATACATAATAACAATTAGTTAAACAAAATAATGTCATAGGCGTACACTCACCCATTTCCAAAGGCTGTTTTACTAGGAAATTCAATTTCTTACAATAGAAATTGAAAATTATAAAAAAAAAAGAAAATATCATTACAGTAAATTAAGGAACGTATAAAATAAATGACCAAATTGGGAAAGATTGCATACAGTTTAAAATCATGGGTTACAGAAATTAACAAGGGCAATCCAGTACGTTGCTCGAATCTGCCGTACCTAACTACAAGACCACTACAACCATACCGCGCCGGAAGCGTAGGTACATATAGAATGAGTCATATAAAATAGAACTTAACATAATATTGTCATAATCGTACACACAACTGATTACAAAGATATTATTACTTTGACATACAATTTTTTAAAATGAGAATTTAAAATTTCAAAGAAAATCGAAAATATCATAACAGTAAATTACAGCATGTATAAATAAATAGAAAACTGGGGGAATGCATACGGCGCAAAATCAAGGTTAAAGAAATTAACGAAGACCATCCAGAAGTGTCGCTCCGATATACCCTACGCAACTGCAAGACCATTCCAATCGCGTCTCTGCGGGAGCGTAGCCTCGTTTACGTACAATCATATATAACAATTAGTTTAACACAATAATATCATAAACGTTCACTCAACTGATGCAAAAGACGCAGCTAACAAGGAATACGATTCTTTGAACTTAAAATTGGGAGTATTGAAGAAAATCGAAAATACCACAACAGTACACTACAATAAGTATAAATAAATGGAATGCTGGGAGAAAATGCAAACGGTACAAATTAAAAGTTAATGAAACTATCGAAGAGAAACCAGTAGTGCCGCTCCATTCGGGCGTACATAACTACAAGCCCACACCAGTCGTGTCGCACTGACAGCGTAGTTACTCATACAGACAATCATACAAATTAACAACTAGCTTAACATCATAATGTCATAAACCTACCCCCAACTATTTCCAAAGATACTCTATCAATGAAATACAATCTTTTAACCTAAAAATTGATAGTAATGTAAAAAATGGGAAATATTATAGCAGAAAATTACAGTACTTATAAATAAATGTAAAACTGGGAAGAAATGCATACGGTACAAAATCATGGTTAAAGAAAGTAACGAAGACCAGACAGTAGTGTGGTTCCGTCCTACAAAACGTTATTGCAAGACCACTCCTGTCGTGACGCTTCGGATACGATGGTACGTATAGAGACAATCATATAAAATAACAGTAAGTTTAACAAAATAACTTCAAAAATGTACACTCAATTAATTCCAAAGATACATATACTAAGAAATACAATCATTTAAAATAAAATTTGAAAATTTCAATGAAACTACAAAATACCATATTCATAACAATAAATTACAATATTTGTAAATAAATAGAGGACTGCGAAAGAATGCGAACGTTACAATACTATGGTTAAACTATTTAACGAAGCTCATACAGTATGCCCCCCTGATATGGCATACGCAACCACAAGACCACTCCAGGCGTATCGCTCCGTAATCGTAGGGACGCATACCGGTAATCACATGAAATAACAGTAAGTTTATCAAAAAAAATGTGATAAACGTTCACTCAACTGATTCCAATGACACTTTTGCTAAGAAATACAATTATTGAAAGCTACAAATTGAAAATTATGAAAAAAAATGAAAAAAACATAACAGTAAATAATAGTTTGTATAAATAAATAAAAAATTGAGGAAGGATGCGTACGGTACAAAATCAAAGTTGAATAAATTAACGAAGATGATCCAATCGTGCCGCTTCGATCTGCCTTACGGAACTAAAAGACCTCGCCTGTAGTGTTTCTCCGACAGATTCGGTACGTGTACAGACAACCATATAAAATAACAATATTATTAAGAAGAAAATGTGGTTAACGTTCAGTCAACTAATTTCAAAGGCACTTTTACTAAGAAATAGAATTTACTTACACGAAAATTGAAAATTTCGGAGAAGAATGAAAATATCACAACAGTAAATAACAGTACCTATAAATAAATAGAAAACTGGTACAGAATGCATATGGTACAAAATCATGGTTATGGAATAAACTGATACCATACTGTAATGCCTCTTGGTGCTGCCGTGTACAACTACAAGACTTCGACAGTCGTCTTGCTCCGGATGCGTTGGTACGAATACAGACAATAGTAGAAATAACAACAAGCTTAACAAAATACTATAGCAAACGTAAGCTCAACCAATTCGAAAGGAACTTTTACAAAGAAATACAATTTTGCAAAATAAAAAGTGAGAATTTTGAAATGTATCGAAAATATCATAATATTAAGTTACAGTATGTATAAACAGATTGAATACTAGGAAAAAATGCTTGCGGTACAATATCAAAGCAATACAAATATGCGACGACCATTGAGTAGTGTCGTTCCCGTCTATGGAACGCAACTGCAAGACATCTCCTGTCGTGTCGCTCGGGAAGCGTAGATACGAATTACAGACATTTGTATAAAATAATAGTAAGTTTGATCAAATATTTTCATAAAAGTGCAACGTACTAATTCCAATGACACTTTGCCTAAAAACTATATTTCCTGATATTAAAAACTGGTAATTATGAGAAAAATCGAAAATATTGTAACTGTTAATTACAGTATGTAGAAATAAATGAATATCCGAGATGGAATGATTGCAGTACAATATTCAGGCTAATCAAATTAACGAAGCCCATACTACAGTGTGGCTCCAATCTACCGGCCGCAGCTACAAGACCGCAACAGTCGAGTCGCTCCGGCAGCGTAAGTACATTTACAGACTATCATATAAAATAACAACAAATTTATCGAAATTTTTTCATAAAAGAGCACTCTACTATTTCCAATGACACTTTTCCTATAAAATACAATTTCTGGAGTCAAAAATTTGAAATTTTGAAAGTAATCGAAAATATTATAACAGTAAATAGTATATATATTATATTATGTAATAATTATATTATGTCGAAATAAATAGGAAACAGCGAAAGAGTGCATACGGTACAATATCAAGGCTAAAGAAATTAACCAATAGCAAATAGTAGTCTCGCGCCTATTTACCGTACGCAACTACTTGCCCGCTCCAGGCGTGTCGTTCTGGAAGCGTAGGTACGTATAGAGACAATCATACAAAATAGCAGCAAGTTTAACAGAATAATGTGATTATGGTACACTCAACTGAAACCAAAAGCACTTATGCTTAGAAGTTCCATTTCTTGAAATGAAGATTGAAAATTTCGAAAGAAATCGAAAATAACATAACAGTAAATGACAAGTTGCATAAACAAATTGAAAACAGGGGGAAAACGTGCTTACGGTACAAACTGAAGGTTAATGAAATTACCGTGGATCATACAGTAGTGCCGCTCCGATCTACCGAAAGAAACATGGAGTCCACTGTAGTCGTGTCGCACATGACAGCATAGGTACGTATAGAGAGAATCATAAGAAATAACAAAGAATTTTGCATAATATTATCATGTATGTAGATATAAATCATTCCATAAACATGTTTACTGGGGAATACGATATTTGAATCTAAAAATTGAAAATTGCGAAGAAAATCTAAATATCATAACTGAAAGTTACAGTGCGTATACATAAATGGAGAACTGGGAAAGAATGCATACGGTACAATGTCAAGGATAAAGAAGTTATCATAGATCATCCCTAGTTTTGGTCGGATCTACCGAACGCAACTACATGATCACCCCACGCTTATACAGACATTCATATAAAATAACACTATGTTTAACAAAATAATGTCGTAGCCGGTCACTCAACTTATTCCAAAGACACCTCTCCTATGAAATACAATTTTTTAAAATAAAAAAAGTAACTTTTGAAATAAATATTGTATAACAAAACAAAAAATTATAGCGTGTATAAATAAATGGAGAACTGTTAAAAAATGCAAGCGGTACAAAATCAAAGTTAAAGGAACAAAGGATGTCCATCCAGTTGTTCCGCTCCGTTCAGGCGTATACTGCTATAAGAACTCGCCAGACGTGTCGCTCACACAGAGTAGGTCCGCATGCAGACAATCGTATAAAATAACAATAAATTTAACAAAATGGTGTCATGAACGTGCACTGAACTATTCTCAGAGACACTAGTATACAGAAAAACAATTTTTTCGACTAACAATTGACAATTTCGAAGAAAATTGTAATCACCATATCAGTAAATTGCAGTATTTGTATATAAATATAAAATTGAGGAAGACTTGCATGCGGTTCAAAATCATGTCTTAAGAAATTAACGGTCACCACACAGGAGTGTTCTACCGATCTACCGTACGATCATTCACTGTTCGAATAATAAAGCAGGGCGTGAAACCGTTGTAGAACTTTACCCATTCGTATACAGACTAACTTTATACCGTAGGCCATTCCTTCCGAGAAGCTAACCCGCTATATTGAGGTATTACTTCGTGATGAGAGCCACAAATTAGTAGACATTTTAGCTGACAGACGGCTTAATTTCGTGTATGAACTAGAAGATCAATTGTGAATCCGTTCGTGAACGTTACCACCTTCTTTGAGGATTGAACGTCTATGACAATAGCTACACCTATCATGTGATTCCGAAAGTCAAACCAGGTATTACGAGAGTTTATCCGCTGAACATTATTTGGCAAAAGGCACCTTAATTCACGCTATGAAAAGTAAGGCATACCGCTATACCCTTGCAGAACGTTGGCTAATGCTATTGAGTCAAACACTATGCCGAAGTGTTAAGGTACCCGTCGCTAAAAGTTCTACTAATTTGTAACGCTGAGCACAAAGTTACACCCTCGATGCAGCGGATGATGTGCTCTGAAGGTAAGGTATCAGGTAAATAGTATGTCGATATGCCCATTGGTAACGTTCTCATACGGTTTTACGTTCTAATTTTATATTCATACCGTGATATAAGGTGTCTATTGTCAATACCGTTCTGCCGATTTACTCCTGGAATGCATGGATTGACTCGCGCAATCACAAAAGTATGTCAAGCCATTGTCACAGCCTTTCGAATTTCAAAGAATGTGGTAACGTTCACGAACGGATTGACACTCGATCTCTTAATTAATACATGAAGATAAGGTGCCCGTCACTAAAATGAATACTAATGCTTTTCTCTAAGCACGATGTTATACTCTCGATGCGGCGGGTTAGCATCTCGGATGGGAAGCGCTTCTGTGAAATGTTTGACACTATAGCAATAAGTAACGTTCTACAACGGTTTCTGTCTGCACTAAAATATTTTTACCGTGAAGCAGAGTTTATAAGGCCAATACTGCATAGCAGATCGACTCCCGCAATGCCTGGTTTCACTCGCGGCATCACAGGATGGGTGAAACTATTGACATATCTTTCCGACTTTCAATGAATGCGGCAACGTTCTCGAACAGCTGGATACTCTACCTTCTAATACATACATGAAATTAAGGTGCGCAGCACTAAAACATGTACTAATTTTGTTCCTCTGAACACGATGTTATATTATCGATACAGCTGGTTAGGCATCTCGGAAAGCAAGGCCGTCGGTAAGTATAATGGCTATATACAAATTTTTAACGCTGTCAACCGGTTTGACGCGGCATTTAAAAATTCAAGCCGTAAATTAAGTCTTCTATTGCCAACACTTATCATCTGATTTACTACCAGAATACCTGGTTTGGCACTCGAAATTATAGGATAGGTGAGGCTACTGACTTAGCCGTTCGAATCCCAAAGAAGGCGGTCACGTTCACCAACGGTTCAACTATTGATTTTCCATTTCATACATGAAATCAAGGTGCCCGTCACTGATACGTATACTAATGCCTTATACTGAACACGAAGATATACTTTCGATACAGCGAGTTTGGATCTCGGAATGTAATTGTATCGGTAAATGTTTTAGTCTGGGGCAATACTTAACGGTCTACAGCAACTCGACTCTGTACTTTCACATTGAATCCCAGAATTAAAAGTGTCCACTGCCAATACTGTTCAGCGGATTTACTCCCGGAATAACTGGTATGACACTAGGAATCTCAGAATAGGTGCAGCTATTGATTTAGCAGTTCGCATCTCACAGAAGGTGGTAACGATTGCGAACGGTTTGACAATCGATCTTCTAATTTATACATGAAATTAATGTGTCCGTCACTAAAATGTACATTAATCTGCTTCTCTGAACGTGAAGGTACAACCTCGATACTGCGGGGTAGCTTCTCGAAGAGTAAGTCCTTCTGTAAAAAGATTGACTATATAGCAATATGTAACTTTGCATAACCTTGTGACTCTGTACTTAAATATTTATACCTTGAAATTGCGTGCCTAATGCCAATACTGTTCGGCGGGTATAGACGCGGATTAACTGGTTTGACTCTTGGAGGCGCAGTACAGGTGAAGCTGTTAACTTAACCGTTCGACTCTTGAAGAAGGCGGTAACGTCCATGGAATATTTACGGCATGATATTTCTATTCGTATATGAAGAAAAGGTGCCCGTCATGCAAATGTATACTAATACTTTCTCTGAATACGAAGATAAACTCTAGGTGCAGCGGGTTAGGTTCGCAGAAGGTATGGTATTCGGAAGAAGAAGGACTTTATACCCATTAGTTATGTTCACCGTGGGTTTGACGCTCCAAATTTATATATATGCCGCTGATTGATATGGGATATTGCCAACAGTATTCAGCGGACATACTCCCAGAAATCCTGGTATGTCTCCAGGATTCACGGGATAGGTAAAATAATTGACATAGCTGTGCGATTCTCCAAGGAGGTGGTAACATTCTGAAAAGTTTTGACCCTCGATCTTCTAATTCATTCATGTAATTAATGTGACCTTATCCAAAGTGTAAACTAATATGTTTCTCCGAATACGAAATTATGCTCTCGAACCAGCGGGTTAGCTTCTCGGGTAGTTAAATATTCTGTAGGTAGAATGACTTTATACCAGTTGGTTCCGTTCCTCGGCGGTTTGAAGGCCTGCTTTAATATTGAAACCGTGAATTAAGGTGTCTGTTGCCAATTCTGTTCCGCGCACTTGGTATGGAATACTTGCTTCGACTGTCGGAATCTCAGGATAGGTAATGCTATTGACTTAGCTGTTCGACCCTCAAATACGGTGGTAACGTTCTCGAATGAGTTGACTCACGATTTTTCTAATCATTCATGAAAATATGGTGTCCGTCTGCTAAAATGTCTGCTAATATGTTCCTGTGATCTCTAAGGTAGACCACCGCTACAGAGGGTAGGATTCTCGGAATACTGTTCTGCGAATTTAATCCTGGAATACTTGGTTTGACTCTCGGTAGGGCAGAATAGGTGAAGCTATTCACATAGCTGGGCGAAACTTAAAGAAGTTGGTAACGTTCCCCAACGGATGAACTCTCGATCTTCTCTTGCATACATCAGGATAAGTTTTCCACCTCTTAAAGTATCTAATAATTTGTTTCCGTGAGCACTAAGCAAGACACTCGCTACAGCAGGTACAGTTCTAGGAAGGGCAGGTATTCGGCCAAGGAATGACTATATACCATTTAGTATTGCTTTCCGACGGTTTGACTCGCCACTTTAATACTTCAAAGGTGTATTATGGTGTCTAGTGCGAATTCTCTGCTTCGTATGTGCTCCTAGAGTACCAGGTTTGACTCTCGTACTCGCAGGATACGTGAAGCTATTGACGTTCCTATGCCACTCAAAAAGAGGGTAGCTACGTTCCCGAACAGTTTGACTCCTGCTTTTGTTGCTCATTCATTGAACTAAGGTGTCATGTGCTAAAATATCTACAAATCTGTTTGAGTGAATATTAAGCAAGACACTCCCTAGTGTGGGATAGGTTCACGGAAGGCATGGTTTCCGTACAAAGTATGTCTCCATACCAATTATTAATGTTCTGTGAAGGTGTGAGACTCCAGTTTAATATTTTTAGCGTGAATTAGCGGGTCTATTGCAAATACTGTTCAGCGGACTGATTCCTGGCAAAACTAGCTTGACTCTCCGAATCACGATACGTAAAGCTATTGAATTAGCTGTGCGACTCTCAAAAAAGGTTATATCGTTTTCGCACGGATTGACGCGTGATATTCTTATTGATAGATGAAATTAAGTTGCATGCCACTAAAATGAATAATAATTTGCTTCTCGAAACACGAAGTTATACACTCGATTCGGCAGATTATGTTCTCTGTACGTAAGGCCCACGGTAGAAATTTTAACTCTATACCAATAGGTAACAATCTGCAACCGTTTGACACTCAACTTTGATTTTCGAGCAGCGAATTAATGTGTCAATTGCCAATACTGATCAGCGGATTTATTCTAGGTACACCTGGTATGCCTATCGGAAACACTGGGCATCTGAAGTTTCTAACTTAGCAGTTCCCATCTCATAAGCGGCCGTAACGGTCTTGAACGGTTTCACCATCGATCTCCAAATTCAGACGTCAATTTAATGTGACGTGACTAAATTGTATTCTATTGTGATTTACTAAACTCCAAGATATACTCTCGATACGGCGGGTTAGCATCTCGGTCGGTAAGGCATTCGGTAAAACGTTTGACTTCATGGGAATTGTTACGTTCTCACACGGTTGTGACGCTGTATTTTAATATTCAATCCGCCGGTTAAGGGTATTTATTACCAATGCTGTACTACGCATTTACTCGTGGAATATCTGGTTTGACTTGCGGAGTCACAGGATGTACGAAGCTATTGACTTAGTCGGTCGAATCTCAAAGAAGGTAGTAACATTCTGGAACTGTTTGAACCTCGATTTCGTTGTTCTCAAATGAAAACTACTTGTCCGGCTGATAAAATGTATACTAATTTCTACCTCTGGACATCACGTGATACTTTCGATACTGGGCGTTAGGCTTTCAGAGGGTATGGCCATCCGAAAACGTTTGACTTTATACTAATTGGTAACATTATCATATGGATTGATGCTCTACATTAATATTCAAACCGCGATAAAAGGTTTCCATGAAAAATAGTGTACAGCGCATTGACTCCAGGAATACCTGGTCTGTCTCTCGCAATCACTCGCAAATTCCAGCTATTGTCTTAGCTGTTTGGCTCTCAAAGGAACTGATATCGTACTCCAAATGTTCGACTCTGGACTTTACTGTTCGTACATGAAAAACAGTTGTCCGTCTGCCAAAATGTCTACTAATTAGTTTCCGTGAACACTAAGCGTGTTACTCGCTACTGCGGGATAGGTTCTTGGAATGTAAGGTATCCGGTAAATGGTCTGCCTTTGTACCAATTTGTTGTGTTCTCCAACGGCTTGATTCTCTACTTTAAATTTAAACCGCGATTTATCGTGTATATTGCCAGTACTGTAGAGAGCATTTAATCCCGTAATTCCTGGTTCGGCTCTCGGATTCATAGGATAGACCAAGCAATTGACTTATACGTTCTACTCCGAAAGAATCCGGCATCGTTCTCGACACCATTGACACTAGATTGTCTAATTCGTGCATGAAATGAAGGTGCCCGTCAATAAAGTGTAAACTAATGTGTTTCTCTGAAAACGAGCAGTATTCCAGATACAGCAGGTTAGATTCTCGGAAGATAAGGTCTTCGGTAGAATGTATGTCTTCATACCAATATGTAACGTCCGACAACGGTTAGAAACTCTGCCCTAATTCTCATACAGTGTTCGAAGGTATGTTTTGCCAATTCTGTTTAGCACATTTACTCCCGGAATACCTGGACTGCATTTCGAAATCACAGGATAGGTGATGCTATTGGAGTAGCTGTTTAGCTCTCAAGGAAGGTGGTACCGTGCTGGAACGGTTTGGAACGGACACAAAGTAATACTCTCGATACAGAGGGTTAGTTTCTCGGAAGGGACGACCGTCGGAAAATTGTTGAGTCTATTCTATTACGTAACGTTTATCAACGGCTTGACTCAGTACTATGACATTCAAATCCGGAATTACGGTGCCTATGGCCAACACCCTTCAGCGGATATAATCCGGTATAGCTGGTATAATTCTCGGAATCACAGGCATGGAGGAGCTATTGAATTATCCGTTCGAGTTTCACAGAGTTTGGAAACGATTTCGACTGGTTTGACACTCGACCTTCGAATTCATTAATGAAACTAAGGTCCCCTCACTAAAAGGTTTACTCACTTGTTCCTGCGATTACGATGTCATACCCTCGATATAGCGGGTTAGGCTTTCGGAGTGTAGCGTCTACAGTAAAACGTTTGACTGTATAGCAGTGGTAACGCTCTCATACGGTTTGACGATCTACTATAATATTGCAAGCGAAAATTAAGGTGTCTAATGCCAATACTTTTAAGCTGATGAACTCACGGAATCCCTGGTTTGACTTTCGGAGTCATAGGATACGTGAAGCTATTGATTTAGTTCTTCGATTGTCAAAGATGGTGGTAACGTACGCGAACGGTTTGACCCTCGATCTTCGAAATCATACATGAAATAAAGGTGAGCGACACGAGGATGTATACTAATTTGTTTCGCCGAACGCGAGGATATACTTCCGATGCAACGGATGAGGATCTCGGAGGGCAGGCCATCGGTGAAATATTTGACCCTATACAAATTGGCGTTGTTCTACAGCGGGAGGACTCCGTATATTAATAGTCGAACCGCACATTGCGGTGCCTATTGCCAATACTCTTCAGCGCGCTTACTCTCGGTTTTCCTGTGCTGACTCCCGAAATCACGGGATACGAGAAACTACTGACTTCGCCGTTCGTATGTCACAGAAGGAGGTAACGTTCTCGAACGAGTTGAAACTGGATCCTGTAATTCATGCATGAAATTTAAGTGTCGTCACCGAAATGAAAACAAATTTATTTCTCTGAACACGGAGTAATACTCTCGAGAGGACAGCGGGTTAGTGTTTCTGTGGGTATGGCATTCGGTAATGCTTTTGACTTTATATCATTTGCTAGCTTTCTCAATCAGATTGACGCATTACATTAATATGCAAAACCTGCATTAAGGTGTCTATTGGCAATACTGCACAGCGCATGTACACCCGGAATTCCTGGCCCGATCCTCGATACTGCAAGACAGTTGCAGCTACTGACTAAGCTGCTCGACACTCAAAGAAGGTGACAACGTTCTCGAAAGGATTGACCATCGATACTCTAATTCATACATGAAGGTACGATCCCATTCACAAAAATGTTTACTAATATGATCCTCTGAACACGAAGTTACAATCTCGATGAAGCGGTTGATGTTCGAGGAAGGTACGTCCTACTTTGGAACGTTTGACTTTACAACATTTCGTAACGGTTTGAAACGGATTGTGGCTATACATTAACATTAAAACCCAGAATTAAGGTGCCCATTGCCAGTACCCTTCAGCGGATATACTCCTGGTAAGCCTAGTGTGACTTTCCGAACCACAGGATAGCTGAAGCTGTTGTGTTCTGTGTGCGATTTCACGAAGAAGATGGTAACGTTCTCGAACGGTTTTTTCCACGATCTTCTAGATCATACATGAAATTTGGGTGCCATTCACAGCTATGCATGCTAATTAGTATTTCTGAATATGAAGTAATACTCTACATGCATCTGGTTAAGTTCTCGGAGAATAAGGATTTCTGTAAAACTTTTGACACAATTCCAATATGTAACGGTGTACAAATGTTTGACTTTGCGCTTTAATATTCTAACCATGAACTAATGTGTCCATTGCCAATATTGTACAGTGGATGGACTTTCGGAACAAGTGGTTTGACTCTCGGAGTAACAGGGTAGGTGAAGGTGTTCACTTCGCCGTTCGTCTCTCGCAGAAGGTAGCAACGTTCCCGAACGATTTGACTCTCGATATTCTAAATCGTACATGATGTTAAGTTGTCCGTCACTGAAGTGAATACTAATTTCGTTTACTGAACTCGAAATTATACGAAATTATATTATATGGCAGGTTAGTTTCTCCTAAGGTAAGCCTGTGCGGAAAGTGTTTGAATCTATTGGAATTGGTATCGCCCTATAACAGTTTGATGGTCTGCTTTAATATTCTAACCGCTAATTAAGGTGTCTATTGCCAATACTCTTCAGCGGTCTTACTCCCGCAATACATGGTCTGTCTCTCCGAATGTCATGATGGGTCAAGCTTTTGTCTTAGGCGGTCAAATCGCAAAGAAGTTTGTAACTTTCCCGAACGGTTCAACCCTAGATTTTCTTATTCATAACGAAATTATGGTCTCCGTCACTAAAATGGTTACTAATATGATCCTCCGAACATGAAGTTATACTCTCAAGGAAGTGGGTGAGGCTCGCCGCCGGTAAGCGATACGGTGAAACGTTTGACTTTGTAGCAAATAGTAACGTTCTCAACAGATTATGATGCTCTATTTTAATAGTGAAACCGTGAATTGAGGTATCTCTTACCAACACTGCTCAGAGAATTTACTGCCGGTATACCTGGTTTGAATGGCGGAATCACACAGTCTGTGAAGCAATTGACTTAGCCGTTCGACTCTCACAGAAGGTGGTAACGTTCTCGAAAGGTTTCACTCTCGATCTTCTAATTCATGCATGAAATTAAGGTGCTTGCCAATCAAATGCATACTAATTAGCTTCGCTAGACACGAAGTTATACTGACCATAAGGAGGGTTAGCTTCATGACAGGTAAGGTCTTTGGTAAAAAGCATGACTCAATACAAATTCGTAAACTTCTACAATGGTTTGACTCTGGAGCTTTATGTTTATCATACCGTGAAATAGGGTGTATGATGCCAAATATGTACAGCGAAGGTACGTAGTTATTGGCCTAGCCGTTCGAATCTCAAGGATGGGGGTATCGTTCTCGAACTGCTTGACCCTCGATCTTCCAATTCATACATGATGATAAAGTGCCCGTCACTGAAATGAATACTAATTTCGTTCTCTGAAAACGTAGTTATACTCTCGATGTAGCGGGTGAGATTCGTGGAAGATATGGCCTTGTGTAAAACGTTTGACTTTATACCAATCGGTCGCGCTTTCAAATGGTTTGACGCTCTACATTAATATTCATACCGTGAATTACGGTGTCTATTGTCAATACCGATCGGCGGATTTACTCTCGAAATACCTGGTTTGTATCTCAGGATCACAAGATTGGTGATTCTATTGACGTAGCCGGTCGTGTCTAACAGAATGTGGTAACGGTCTCGAACCGATTGACAATCGATCTCCTAGTTAAGTCGTACGTCTGCTAAAATGTCTACTAATTTATTGCTCTGAACACGAAGTTATACCCACGATACAGCTGGTCATGTCCTCCGAAGGTAGGGAATCTGTTAAGAAATATGACCTTATACCATTGCCTATCTTTTTCAAACAGTTTGGCCCTCCACTTTAATACTCATATCGTGAATTAACGTTTCTATTCCCAATACTGTGCAACGGATTTACTGCTGGAATATCAGGCTCGACTCACGTAATGACAGGTTAGGAGAAACTAGTGACTTTGCTCATCCGCCGACAAAGAAGGTGGCAACGTTCTCAAACGTTATGTCCCACGATCTTCTATCTCATATCTGATATTCAGGTGCCTGACACGAAAGTGAGTACTAATTTGTTTCTTTGATCACGAAGATGCACTCTCGAAGGAGCGGGATAGGATCTCGGAAGGTAAGGCAATCGGTAAATAGTTGGACTACATGCCAATATTTAACGATCTGCAATGGTGTGAATCTCTTCGTTATTATTCATACCGTGAACTTAGGTGTTTATTGCCAGTACAGTACAGCGTATTTACTCCCGGAATACCAGGTTTGACTCTCGGAATCGTAGGATAAATGAAGCTATAGACTTAGCCGTTCGACCTTCAAAGATGATGATAATGTTCGAGCACTCGATCTTCTGTTTTATACATGAAATTAAGGTGACCCTTCACTAAACTGTACGATAATTCGTTCCATTGAACACGCTGCTATACATTCGATACAGTGGGCTACGTTTTCGGAGTGTAAGGTCTTCGGTGAAGCGTTTTACTCTATACCAATTGGTATCGTTCTCAACGGTTTGACGCTCGATCTCCTTATTCGTACCTGAAAGTAAGGAGCCCGCCAATAGAATGTAAACTAATTTGTACCTCTGATCACGAAGTTATACATTCCATGCACCGGGTTAGTTCTTCGGAGGGTAAGGTCGTTGCTAAAACGATTGACAATATACCAATTGGTAACGCTCTCAAACAGATTGACGCCCTATGTTAATATTCAAACTGCGAATTAAGATGTCTACTCCGAATACTGTTTAGCGGACTTACTTCTCGGTTTTCCTGGGTTGACCTTCGGAATCACGGGATAGGTGTAGTTATTCACTTGGCCGTTCGACTCTCAAAGGGGGCGGTAATGTTCATGATCAGTCTGCCTCCCGATCTTCTAATCCATACACGAAATGAAGGTGACCGTCACTAAAATATCTACTAGTTTGCTTCTCGGAACATGAAATTATACCCTCAATATAGCGGGATATCTCCTCGAAGGTTTGACCTACGATGATAAGTTAGACTGTATACGAATGGCTAATGTTCTACAGCGAACAGTGAATGATGGTACGGCAGATCGGGCAACAATACTGTATGGTCACCGTTAATTTCTTAATACATGATTTTGACCTGCATGCAATTCTTACTCATTTTTATATTTATATGCTAATACTGCAATTTACTGTTATGGTAATTACAATTTTTTTTCGAAGTTGTCAATTGTTAGTTGAAAACATTTTATTTCTGAATACAAGTATCGTTGGAAATGGTTCAGTGCACGTTCATGACATCATTTTGTTAAACTTATTGTTATATCATATCATAGTATGTATTCGTTCCTACGCTGTCGGAGCGATACCCCTGCCGCTGTCTTGTATTTGCGTGCGGCAGGGCGGGCGACACTACAGGATGGTCTCCATCAATTCCTTTATCCTTCGACTTTATCCATCGGCACGTCTGGCGAGGTCTTGTTTGTAGCTGCGTACGGCTGGTCTGGGCGACTATACTGAATGGTCTCCGATTATTTCTATAACCTTGAATTTGTATCGCTTGAATTTTTTCTCAGTTTGCCAGTTATTTATGCATTCTGTAATTTACTGCTATGATATTTTCGACTTTTCTTCGTAATTTTCAATCTTTATATTAGAAAAATGTACATCATAGAAAAAATGACAATGAAATTAGTTCAGTGTACCCGTATAACATTATTTTGTTCAACTAATTGCTATTTTGTATGATTGCCTGGTGTCATCGTTCCTACGCTGTTTGCGCGAGACGACTGTCGAGGGTCTTGTAGTTGCGTACGACAGAACGGAGCGAGACTACTCGATGGTCTTTGATAATGTTTTTAAGCTTCATATTGTACAGGATGAATTTTTACCCAGTTTTTTATTTATGTGACATATTGTATGTTACTGCTATGATGTTTCACTGCTCCTAAAAAGTACAATTTCTGAGATAAGAAATTGGGGTTTCGAATAAAATCGAAAATATCATAACAGTAGATCACAGAATGTAGAAATAAATATTGAATATCGAAAGAATGTATTCGGCACAATATCAAGGTTTGAGAAATTAGCGAAGATAATACCGTAATGTCCGTCCGATATGCGGAACGCAACTCCAAGGCCATAGCAGGGCGTGTCGCCCCGGAAGCGTATGCACGTATAAAGACAATTATGTAAAATAGAAGTAACTTTCGTCATAATATTGGCATAAATGTACACTCAACTAATTCCAAAGACCATATACTGATAAATACAATTTTTTAAACCAAGAATTGAAAATTTGGAAAGAATTGGGGATACCATAACAGTAAATTACAGTATGTAGACATAAACAGAATACAGAGAAATAATGCACACGGTACAATATCAATGTCAAAGAAGTTATCAAAGACCATACAGCACTATCGCTCCTATATTCCGAACGCAACTGCAAGAGAACTCCACCCGTGTCGCACCGGAAGCGTAGGTGCGTACACGCACAATCGTTTAGAATAACCACATATATAGAAAACTGATGTCATAAACGTACACTCAACTAATTTCAAAGACACTTTTATAGAGAAATTCCGTTTCTGATATTAGCAAATGGATATTTTGGAGAAAATCGGAAATATCAGACGCGCAAATTGCAGTATGTAGAAATAAATAGAAAACTGCAAAGAATGCGTACAGAACAATCTTATTGTTAAAGTAATTAACAATGACCATGCAATATGCCGCCCCCATCTACAGCACGCAACTACAATACCACTCAAGTAATGTCGGTCTGGAAGCGTACGTGCTCATACAGCCAATCCTATGAAATATAAATGAGGGTAACGAAAAACTATCATAGACGTAAACTCTACGAATTGCAAAGACACTTTCACTGAGTCATACAATTTCTTCAAATAAGAAATGAAAATTTTGAAAAAAATCGAAAATATTATAACATTAAATTACAGTATGTGTAAATAAATGGGAGAATTGGGGAAAAAATGCATGCGGTACAAAAGCTGGGTTAATGAAATTAACGTAGACCATACAGTAGTATCCCACCGATCTCCCGAACGCAACTACATGCCCTGGCCAGTCGTGTTTCTCCGACAGCGTAGGTACTTATACCGATAATCATATCAAATAACAATATTTCTAACAAGATAATGTCGTAAACGCGTACGCTCATCTAATTCCAAAGGCACTTTTACTAAGAAATACAATTTTTTTACATAAAATTTGAAAATTTCGAAGAAGAACGAAAATATAACAACAGCAAATTACAGTATCTATAAATAAATAGAAAACTGGGACAGAATGCATATGATACAAAATCGGGGATAAGGAATTAACTGAAACCATACATTAATACCGCTTCGAGCTGCCGTGTACAACTACAGGGACCTCGATAGTCGTCTTGCTCTGGCTAGGTTGGCACGTATACACACAATATTATAAAATAACAACAAGCTCAACAAAATGCTGGAATAAACGTAGGCTCAACTAATTCAGGAGGAACTTTTACAATGAAACAAAATTTTTTAAGATAAAAAGTTAGAATATTCTAATATATCGAAAATATCATAATAATAAATTACAGTATGTATATATAAACGGAAAACTGGGAAAAGATGCATACTGTACAATATCAAGGCAATAGCAAGCGGAGAGCCAATCTAGGTATTGCTGGAGTAAATCCGCCGAACAGTATTGCCAATAGACATCTTAATTCACAGATTGAATAAGAAAGTGGAGCGTCATACCGTTGGAGATCATTGCCGATTCGTACAAAGTCAAACACTTTGCCGTTGGCCTTACCATCGGAGAAGCAAACTTCGTGTTCAATGAAAGAAATTAGTCTTCATTTCAGTGTCGGACACCTTAACTTCTTGTATGAATTAGAAGGTCGAGCGGCTAACTCAATAACGTCACCTGTTCTGTGCTTCCGAGAGTCATCCCTGGAATACACAGAATAAATCGGCTGATCAGTGTTAGCAATATACATAATTCACGGTATCAATACTAATGTACAGTGCCATACCGTTGTGGATCGTTACCTATTGGTATATAGTCAAACGATTTACCGATAGCCCAAACTTCGAAGGCGGTAACCGGCCGTATCCAGAGTATAACTTCCTGTTCAGTGGCCGAAATTAGTAGACATTTTTGTGAGTGGCACCTTAACATCATGTATGAATTAGAAGATCGGAAATCAACCCGTTGAGAACGGTACCACCTATTGCGAGAGACGAACGGCTAGGTCAATAGCTTCACATATCTTGTTATTCCGGAAGTTAAACCAGACGTTCCGGGAGTAAGTCCACTGGACAGTATTGGTAAGATACACCTTCATTCAGTGTTTAAATATTAGAATAGAGCGTCAAACCGTTTGAGAACGTTACCATACTCTTTGAGAGTTGAACGGGCAAGTCAATAGCTACACCTATCCTGCGATTCCGACAGTCAACCAGGTATTCCAGCAGTCAATCCGCAGTAAAGTATTCGCTTTGGACACCCTATTTCACGGTAGAGATACTAAACTACAGAGTCAAACCGCTGTAGAACGCTACCACCTTCTTTCAGAGTCGAACGACTGAGTCAACGGCATCATCCATGGTTGTGATTCCAAGCGTCAAGCCTGGTACTCCAGGAGTAAATCCGCTGAGCAGTAATGGCAATAGATGCATTAATACAGGGCATGAATACTAAAGTAGAGAGTCAAAACTGTTTCAGAGCATCACCAGTTGTACGATGTCAAACGTTACCCTGAGGACCCTACACTCCGAAAGCCAAACCCACTGCATCGAGGGGATCACATCGTGTTCAGGGAACAAATTAATGTACATTCTAGTGACGCGCACCTTAATATCATGTACGAATAGGAAGATCAGGACTCATACGATGTAAGAACTCTACCACGTTTCTTGAGAGTCGCTTACGTGCGTCATTAGCATCACCCATCCTGTGATTCCGACGGACAAACAAGATATTCCAGGTGTGAATCCGCTGAAGAGTATGGGCTATTGGTACCTTAACAAATGTCCCGAATATTAATGAACAGGGTCAACCCGATGTAGAACGATACCTATTGATATAGAGTCAAACATTTTACGGAAGGCCTTACCGTCCAGGAACATCAACCGCTGCGTCGAGAAGAATAATTCGTGTTGAGCGAAAGAAGGTAGTACTCATTTCAATGACGTGCACCTCAATTTCATGCATGAATAAGAAGGTCGAGTATCAAACCGTTGAAGAATGTTACCACCTTCAGTGAGAAACGAACGGCTATGTCAATAACTTCACCTTCCCTGTGATTCCGAATATCAAGCGATAAAGTCCTGGAGTAAATGCGCGGTACAGTCTTGGCAATAGATACGTTAATTCGCGGACTGAATATTAAATTAGAGGGGCATACCGTGTGAGAACGTTACTTAATCATATATCGTTAAACGTTTTTTACCCGAATGCCTTACCCTCCGAAAAAACTAACCAGCTGTATCTGGAGTAGAACAGCATTTTCAAAGGTACGAATTAGAATACATTTTAGTGACGGGGCACCATAATTCCCTGCGTGAGGTAGATGATCGATCGTCAACCCGATCGAGGACGTTACACATTCCTCGTGTGTCGAAAGCCTATGCCAATAGCATAACCTATCATATGATGCCGATACTAAAACCAGGTATCCCGTGAGTAAAATGCCCTGAGCCGTATTTGCACCAGACAGTCCTATTCCACGGAATACATTATAAAGTGCAGAGTCAAACCGTTGTAGATCATCATCCCTTGTTATACAGTCAAACTTTTCACCGATGGCCTTACCTTCCTAGAACCTAACCAGCAGCAACTAGAGTATATCTTCTTGTCCAGGGAAACAAATTAGCAAACATTTTCGTGGCGTTCACCCTTAATTTCATGTATGAATTCGAAGATAAAGTTTTAAAACCGATCAAGAACGTTATCACCCTGTTTGATATTCGAGCGGCTAAGTCAATAGCTTCACATATCCTGCGACTCCGAAAATGGAACCAGGTATTTCGGGAGTAAATCCGCTGAAGCGTTATGGCAATAGACACCGTAATTCACGGTATGAATATTAAAGTAGCACAGCAAACCGTTGGGGATCTTAATCAATTGGTATGACGGCAAACTTCATACCGGACACCTCAATGCACACGAACCAAACCCACTGTATTGAGGGTATAACTTCGTGTCCGGAGAAACAAATTAGTATACATTTACGACGATCGGCTATGTCAATAGCTTCACCTATCCAGTGATCCCGAAACTCAAACCACGTATTCCGGGAGTAAATCCGCTGAAGAGTATTCACATTTGACACCATACGTCACGATTTCAAAATTAAAATAGAGCGCCACACCGTTTGAGAACGGATGGAATTGCTATAAACTCAAACCTTTTTACTTATGTCCTTTCGTTCAGGGTATCTAAACAGCCGGTTCGAGGGTATAACTTCATGTTCGGAGGAACAAATTTGACTTCCTTTCTGTAACGGGCGCCTTAGTTTCATGTATGAATTAGAAGATCGAGCGTCAAACCGTTAGATGACGGTTATACCTACTGTGAGAGATTAACGGCTAAGCCAATAGCTACACTTATCCTGTGATTCCGAGAGAGAAACCCGATCTTCCGGAGTAGGTATGCTGATTAGAATTTACATTAGGCACCTTAACACACGGTGTGAATATTAATATAGCGCGTCAAACCGTTTGAGAGCGTTACCAATTGGTATAAAGTCAAACGTTTTAACTCATTTCCAGATATACAAAATAATACACACTTCAGTGGCGGACACCTTAAGTTCATGTATGAACTAGATAATTGAATGTCTAACTTAACCGTTCGAGGTCGTTACCACCTCCTTTAAGAGTCGAACGGCTAAGTTAACAACTTGAAATATCAAGTGATTCTGAGAGTCATACCAGGTATACCGGGAGACCGTCCTTTATACACAACTGGCAATGGACACTTGAGTTCACGGTTAGAATATTAACGTACAAAGCCAGACATTTGTGGAACGTTACATATTGAGATAATGTCAAAAGATTTACAGGAAACCTTACCCTCCGGGAACTTAACCCGATGTATGTGGACTATTACTTCCTACTACGAGATACAAATTAGTATACATTGCAGAGAAGGGCACATTAATACCATGTATGAATGAGAAGACCGAGGGTGAAAATGTTCGTGAACTTTACCACCATCTTCGTGAAATCACGATATAACACAATAGCTTCACCTATCCTGCGATTCAAGAGACAAACCAGATATTCCAGGAGAAAGTCTGCTGAAAAGTTCTGGCAATAGACACTTTAGTTCGCGGTTTGAATATTACAGTAGAGCGTAAAACGGTTTGAGAGCATACCAATTGGTATATGGTCATACGATGTACCGAAGGCCTTAGCTTCCGCGAACCCTACCTGCCGCATTCAGAGAATAAGTCAGTGTTCAGAGCAGAAAATAAGCATTCATTTTCATTCACGGGCACATTAACTTCATGTACGAATTAGATTATCGGTGGTCAAACCTCTCGAGAACGTAGGCACCTTCTGTGAGAGACGCACGGCTAAGTCAATTGCTTCACCTATCCTGTATTTCGGAGGGACAAACCAGGATTGCGGGAGATTATCCGCTGGACAGTATTGGTAGTTAACTACTTAATTGACGATTCGAAAATTAATGATGAGCGTAAAACCGTTGCAGAACATTACCCATACGTATGGAATAAAACTTTTTACCGAAGGCCTTAACTCCCGAGTAGTCCAATCCGCTGTAGGGTGTATCTTGGTTAGTGTTCATGGCAACATATAAGTTGACATATCTTAGGAGCGCAGCTTAACTTCGCGTACGAACAGAATTATCGAGAGTCAAACCCTTCGAGAACGATACCACCTTCTTTTAGAATCGAACGGATAATTCAACAGCTTCACCCATCCTGCGATTCCTAACGTTAAGCCAGGTTTTCCAGGAGTAAATACATAGAAAAGTATTAGCAACAGACCCCTTACTCCATGGTTTGCCTTTTAAAATAGGACGTCACCCCGCTTGAGATCATTACCAGTTATTACAAAGTCAAGCGTTTTACGGAAAGCCTTACCGACCGAGGAGCAAACGCGACGTATCGAAGGTATCACTTCATGGATAGAGAAACACATTATTATAAATTATAGTGACGGCACCATTATTACATGTATGATTTAGAAGGTCAAGGGCAAGACTGTTCTTGGACGATGCCACCTTCTGTGAGACGCGAAGGGCTAAGTCAATAGCTTCACCTGTCAAGTGATTGAGGGAGTCAAACCAGGTATTCCTGGAGTCAATCCGCGGAACAGTTTTGGCCCTAGGCACCTTAATTTACCGATTGAATATTAAAGTAGAGCGAGAAACCGCTTGCGAAAGTTAACAGTTTGTATAAAGTCAATCGTTGTTGCGAAGACCTTGCCATACGAGAAACTAACCCGCTGCATCGTGAGTGAAACTTCTTGTGCATGGACACAAATTATTCTATATCGTAGTGACAGGCACCATAATTTCATGTATTGTGCAGAAGATCGTGTGTCAATATCGATAGAGAACGATACCACCTCCTTAGCGAGTCGACGGGCAAAGTCAATAGCTTCATCCATACTGTGATTCAAAGTTCGAACTGGATGTACGGGGAGTGAATCCGTTTTTCAGTATAGACAATGGGACACCTTAGTTCAAGATATGAATGTCAAAGTTGCGAGTCCAACTGTTGGAGACCATTACTAATTGGTACAAAGTCCTTCTTGTTGACGAAAACAGTACCTTCCTAGAACATATCACACAGTATCGAGTGTCGCGCTTAGCGCTCTCGGACGCAAATTAGTAGACATTACAGCAGAAGCACACCCTTATTTTCGTGTACGAGTTAGATGACCGAGTGTCAATCGTTCGAGACCGTTCCCACCTTCTTTGGAGTGGAATGGCTAATTCGGTAGCTTCGCCTATCCTGTGATTCCGACTGCCAAGTCAGGTATTCCCGGAGTCAACCCGCTGACAGTATTGGCGATAGACACCTTAATTCACAGTATGAATATTAATCTACAGATCCAAAACCGTTGTAGAACCTTACTTATTGCTATAGAGACAAAATTTAAACCGAAGTCCTTACCTTCCGAGAACACATCCAGTTGTAGCGCTTGGCTTGCATAGTTTATACCGAAACAAATTAGTAGACATTTTGGCAGAGGAATACCTTATTTTGAGGTACGAGTAGCAGAATCGGAAGTCAAACCGTTCGAGAACGTAACCATCGCCTTTGAGAGTGGCACAGCTACGTCAATACCTTGAACTGTCCTGTGATACCGAGATTCAAATCAGTTATTCCGGGAGCATATCAGCTGGTCAGTGGTTGGCAGTAGTCACCTCAATGCACGCTATGAATATTTAAGCAGGCCGTCAAGCAGTTGTAGAACATTACCTATATAAATAGGGTCAATGTTCTTACAGAATGCCATACCCTCTTAACAACTAACCCCGTCTATCGGGATTAAAACACCGTGTTCAAAGTTAGGAACTATTATACATTTTGGTGTCGAGCACCACAATTTCATATACGAATTAGAGAACCGTTAGTCACGCCGTTCGAGAGCGTTGACATATTCCGTCAGAGGCGATCCGCTAAGTCAATAGCTTCACCAATCCTGTGGATTCGGAGAATCAAACCAGGTATTCTGGGAGTGAGTCCGCTGAAGGTTATTGGTAATGGACATCTTAATTCTGGGTTTGAATATTACAGTAGAGTGTCAAACCGTTTGAGAATGTGACCAATTGGTGCAAAGTCAAACACATTACCGATTGCGATACGCTCGGAGAAGCAAACTCGCCGTTTCGAGAGTATAACTTCGTGTCCAGAGAAAGAAATTAGACTTCATTTCTGTAACGGGCGCCGTAATTTCATGTATGTATTAGAAGATCGAGGGTCAAACCGTTCGAGAACGTTATCTCCTTGTGTGAGGGAAGAACGCCTAAGTAAGTAGCTTCACATATCCCTCTATTCCGAATGTTAAACCAAGGTATTCCGGAATAAGTCCGCCGAACAGTCTTGGCATTGGACACGATAAATAGCGGTTTAAATATTGATGGACTGATTCATGCCGTTGGAGGAACTTCATGCATTCGCATACTGTCTAACTGTTTACCGAAACCTTACACTCCGTGAACCTAATTGTCTTCATCCAAAGTATAATTCGTGTTCACGGATTCGAATTAGTATACACATTAACGACGGGCACCTTAATTGCACGTATGCATCAGAATCTCGACGGTCAAACTTTTGTTGAACGTTACCACCTTCTGCGAGAGACTAACGGCTAACTAAATAGCTTCCCATATCCTGTGATTCTAAGCGGCGAACCAGATATTGCGTGAGTTAATCTGTTGTCCCGAATTGCAATAAACACCATTATTCACGGCTTTAGTATATTAAGGTAGGGCGTCAAGCCGTTTAAGAACGTTACCAATTGGTATAAATTGAAATGAATTACAGAAGACCTTACATTCCGCGAAGCTCACCCGCTTCATCGAGAGTATTACTTCGTGTTCAAAGAGAAAAATAATTAGTAATCATTTCAGTGACGTGCATCTTAACTTCATGTATGAGTTAGAAGATAGAGGTCTAACATTTCGAGAATGTAACCACCATCTTTGGGAGTCGTGCGGCTATATTTATAGCTCCTCCCATTCAGTGCTTCCGAGATTCATATCTGATAATACGGGAGTAAATCCGCTGTACAGTATTCGCATTAGACACCATATTTTACGGAATATATACAACAGTGCAGAGTCCATCCGTTGTTGAACGATACTAATTGGTAGAGAGTCAAAGTTATTACCGAATACCATACCTTCCGAGAACCTAACCCGCTGTCGCGAGTGTCCTGCTTAATGTGCACGGAAAAAATAAGTGCATATTTTAGGCGGACGAACACCGCATGTTTGTGTATAAATATCAACATCGAGAGTCAAAGCGATCGAGATCGTTAGCACATTCTGTGAATGACGAACGGCTCCGAAAGTCAAACCAGGTATTCAGCGAGTACATCAGCTGTTCAGTATGGTCATTAGATACCATACGTCACGGAATAAATATTAAAGTAGACAGTCAAATCGTTGTAGCACGTTACCTATTGGTATAGGGTCAAACATTTCACAGAACGTCTTACTTTCGAGAAGCTAACCCGCTTTATAGAGAGTATAACTTCGTGTTTGGAGAAGCGAATTAGTTCGCTTTTTTGACACGCGCACCTTAATTTCATGTCCGAATTGTGAAATCGAGGATCAAAACTTTCGAGAAAGTTGCCACCCTCTTTGATAGTCAGTAGCTTCACCAATCCTGTGATTGGGAGAGTTAAACCAGATATTCCGGGAGTACATACGCTGAAAAGTATTGGCAATACAAACCCATAAATCACGGTTTGAATATTAATATTGAGCGCCACGCCGTTATAATACGTTACCAGTTGCTATAAAGTCAAGTGCTTTACGGGTGCCTTGCATTCGGAGTTGCTAACCCGCCGTATCGAGAGAATAACTTATTTTCTGGGAAAGAAATTATTCATCTCTTCTGTGACGAGCGCCTTCATTTCGTGTATATATTAGAAGATAGAGGGTCAATCCGATCGAGAATGGTACCACCGTCTCTGATTGTCACACAGCTATGTGAGTACCGTTCACCGATCCCGTTATTCGATAGACAAACCGGTAACACGAGGGTAAATCAGCTGAAGATTATTGTCAATAGTTACCTTAATTCTCGAGTGTGAAGAGATTAAGGTACAGAGTCAAACCACTGTAGAACGATACCTATTCGTATATTTAGATTCCAAAAAAAAACATTTACCGTAGGCCTGACCCTCCGAAAATAAATCCACTGCATCGAAAGTATAATTCCGTGTACAGAGAAGCAAGGAAATATGCATTTTACTCACGCGCACCTTAATTTCATGTCCGAATTAAGAAATCGAGGGTCAAAACATTCGAGAACGTTGCCACCCCCATTGACAGTCGAACGGCTAAGTCGGTAGCTTCACCAATCCGTGATTGGGAGAGTCAAACCAGATATTGCGGGATTACATTCGCTGAAAAGTATTGGCAATACGCACCATAAATCACGGTGTGAATATTAATATAGAGCGTCACACGGATAGAATACGTTACCAGTTCCTATAAAGTCAAGCGCTTTACGGGTGGCCTAGTATTCGGAGTTGCTAACCCGCCGTATGGAGAGAAGAACTTATTTTCAGGGAAAGGAATTAGTCACCCTTTCTGAGACAAATGCCTTAATTTCATGTATATATTAGAAGATAGAGGGTCAAACTCTTCGCGAACGATGCCTCCTTCTGTGAGAG
>NW_027470476.1:0-37457 GCF_051020765.1 Lasioglossum baleicum
ATGATCGAGTGTCAAACCGTTCGAGATTGATCCCATACTTCTTCGAGAGTCGAACGGATAGGTCAACAGCTTCACCTATCCAGTGATTCGGACAGCCAAACCAAGTATTCCTGGAGTAAAACCGCTGAACAGTATTGCCAATAGAGACATTAATTGACGATTTTAATATCAAAGTGGAGCGTATAGCCGTTCATGAACGTGACCAATTGCTATAAATTCAAACGTTTTACAGAGGACCTTACCCGTCGAAAATCTAACCCGCTGAATCGGCAGTATAACACCGCGTTCGGAGGTACGAACTGTTATACATTTTAGCGACGGGCACCTTAATTTCATGCATGATTTAAAGGATTGAGTGTCAAACCGTTCGAGGACGATAGCACCGTCTGTGAGAGGCAATCACCATAGTCAATAATTTCACCTATCCAGTGAATCGGCTGGTCAAAGATGATAATCCGTGATTGAATGCACTGTACAGTATTGGAAATAGATACATTAATTCGGGGACGAATGTTGAAATAGAGCGTCACACCGTGTGAAAACATTACTAATTGCTATAAAGTTAAACACTTTTCAGAATACCTTACCTTCAGTGAATCCACCCCAGCGAATCGGGAGAATAGCTATGTGTTAAGGGATACATACTAGTAAACATTTTAGTTACGGGAGCCTTAATTTCATTACGAATAAGAAGGTCGAGGATCAAACCTTTCGAGATCGTTACCACCTTCTGTGAGAGACGAATGGCTTAATCGATAGCTTTACTCACCCTCCGATTTCGGGAGTCAAACCAGGTACTCCGAGAGTAAATCCGCTGGACGGTATTGGAATATGCACCTTAATTCATGGTCTGAATATTAAAGTGGAGCGTCGAGCCGTTTTACAGCGGTGCCAACTGGTATAAAGTCAAACAATTTACCGATGGCCATACCTTAGGAAAAGCAAACCCGCCATTTCGAGAACATAGCTTCGCGTACAGAGAAAGAAATTAGTATTCATTTCAGTGACAGGCGCCTTAATTTCATGTATGAATTGGAAGATCGAGTGTGAAACAGTGCGAGAACGTTATAACCATGTTCGAGTGTCGAGCGGCTATGACTATAGCTTCTCCCATCCCGTGATTCCGATTGACAAAGCAGGTACTCCGGGAGTAAATCCGCTGATCGGAATTGGTAATGGACACATTAATTCTAGTCTTGAATATTAAAATAGAGCGTGAAGCAAATTAAGACCGAGTCCAATTTCTATAAAGTTAAACGCTTTAACGAACGCATTACCTTCCGCGAAACTCTCCCTCTTCATCTAGAGTATAATTTCGGGTTCAGGGAAACTAGAACACATTTTTGTGGCTGGCACTTTAGCTTCAGGCATGAATTTTATGATCGCGAGCCATACCGTTGGAGAACGTTTCCACCATTCTTGAAAATCGCTCGGCTAAGTCAATAACTACACCTACCCTGTAATGCCGAGTGCCCATCCACGTGTCCTTAGAACATATCCGCGGAACCGTATTGGCTACTGACACCTTAATTCACGGTGTGAATTTAAGGTAGGGCGTCAAACTGTTTGAGAACGTTACCTATTGGTATAAAAGCAATCTCCCTCCCAAAATATAACCCGCTGTAGCGCGAGTACAATTTCGCGTTCAGAGACACAGATTAGGACACTTTTTAGTAACTTTAATTTCATGAACGAATTAGATGATCGAGATACAAGCCGTTGGTGAACGTTACAAACCTTCTTGAGAGTCGCAAAGAAAAGTCACCAGCGTCACCAATCCTACGATACTGAGAGTCAAACCAGGTATTCTGGGAGTAAATCCGCTGTTGAATATTGGCATTAAAAAACCTACTTCCGGGTGTAAATATTAAAGTACAAGGTCACGCAGTTGTGCATCGTTACCCATAAGCATACAGTCTAACTTTTCATCAAAGGCCGTACCTTCCGAGAAGCTAGCACGCTTGATCGAGAGTGTAACTTCGTGTTCAGAGAAACTCATTTGTACACATTTTAGTGATGGACACAATAGTTTCATGTATAAATTACAAAATCGGGGGACACTTCGGTAGAGAATATTACCACCTTCTTTGAGAGTCGAACGGTTAAGTCAATAGCTTCAACTATCCTGTGCTTCCGAGAGTCTAACCAGGTGTTCTGGGAGTGAATCCGCCGTGCAGAATTGGCAATAGACACATTAATTCGCGGTATGTATATTATTAATGAATTATTTATTATGAATTATTATCATTTATGAATTATTTATATTGTGATATTTAGGAGATCGATGGTCAATGCGTTCGAGGACGATACCACCTTCTGTGAAAGTCGAACGGCTATGTCAGTAGCTTCATCTATCCTGCGATTCCGAGAGTCCAACCAGGTATTCTGGAAGCTGATCCGCTGAAACGTATTGGCAAAATGCACCATATTTCACGGTGTAAGTATTGAAGTACAGAGTCAAACCTTTGTAGAACGTTACGAATTGGAATATAGTTTATCATTTCAACGAAGGGAAGAAAAACCGCTGCATCGAGAGTATAACCTCGTGTTCAGAGAAGCAAGTTAGTATACATTTTAGGGACGGCACCTTCATTTCATGTATGATAAAGAAGTTCGAGCGTCAATCCGTTCGTGAACTATGCCACGTTCCATGAGAAATGAACGCCTCAGTCAATAGCTTCACCTATCCTCTAATTCCGAGAGTCAAACGGGATATTGCAGGAGTCAATCCGCTCAACACCATTGACAATAGACACCGAAATTCTCGAGTTGCATATTAAATTTCAGCTTTAGCGAGCTTTAAAACGCTACGAATTTGTACGCTGTCACACTTCGTACCGAAGGCCATACCATCCGACAACCTAAACCGCCGTATAGAGAGTGTAACATCGTACTCAGCGAAACACATTAGTATCCATTTTAGTGACCGGCACCATTATTTCATGTATCACTTAGTAGATCGTGGGTCAAACCGTTCGAGAAAGATGTCCCCTTCTTTGAGAATTGAACGGCTAAGTCAGTAGCTTCAGATGTCCAGGGATCACGGGAGCCTGACTTGGTATTCCGGGATCAAATCGGCTGATAGGTGTTATCAATAGACACATAAATTCACGGTATGGATGTTAAAGAAATTCGCCAAAACGTTTGAGAGCGTTACCAATTTGTATACGGACAAACGTATTACCAAAGGCCTTGCCTTCCGAGAAGCTCACCCGCTGCATCGAGAGTATAACACGGTATTCAGAGAACCACATTAGAATGCATATTAGGGGTGGACACCATAATTTCATGTACAACTTATAAGATCGACGGTCATACCGTTCATGAATTTAACAACCACCTTCGGGGGTCACACAACTACGTCAATAGCTTCACACATCTTGTGATTGCAAGAGTCAAACCAGATATTCCGGGTGTAAATCCGATACACAGTATTGGCAAAGGACAACCTAGTTCACGGAATAAATATTAACGTTCACTGTCATACCGTTGTAAAATGTTACTTATTGCCGTTGAATCGAACCTTTTACCGAAGGCCTTACATTCCGAGAACCAAACCCGCTGTGTCGAGAGTATAACATCGGGTTCAGAGAACAAATTGGTATACATTTTAGTATCAGGCACCTTTACTTCTTGTATGGAAACGAGGCTCGAGTGTCAAATCGTTCGACACCTTTACCACATTCTATGAAATTCGAACGGCTGAGTCAGTAGCTTCACCTATCCAGCGATTCTATGACCCAAACTTGGTATTCCGGGAGTAAATGCTCTGAACAGTGTTGGGAATGGACAACATAATTCGCGGCATGAATATGAAAGTAAAGCGATTATTCGTTTGAGAACGTTACCAATTGGTACAAAGTTACTCATTTTACAGAAGATCTTACCTTTGGAGAAGCTAGTCCCCTATATCGAGGGTATTACTTCGTGCTCAGGGAAGCAAATAATTACACATTTTGATGGTGGGCACCCTAGTTTCAGACGTGAATGAGAAGATCGGGAGGCAAAGTGTTCGAGAACGTTACCACCCTCTGCGAGAGAGGAACGACAAAGTCAGTAGCTTCATCTATCCTGTGCTTCCGAGAATCCAACCATGTATTCGAAGTGAAAGACCGCTGAATAGTATTGATAATAGTCACCTTAATTCACTGTCTGAATATTAAAATTGAGAGTCAAACTGTTGCAGAATATTACCAATTCGTGTAAAGGTCATTCTATTTATCGAACACCCTTCCTTCTGAGAATCTGACACGCTATAGCGAGTGTATAGACCATTGATCACGGAAACAAGTTGGTAGACATTTTAGCGTACGGACTCCACATTTTTGTGTATAAATGCCAACATCGAGAGTCCAATCATTCGAGAACATTACCACGTTCCGAGATCGTTTTACAGCTAAGTCAATACCTTCACACGTCCTGTAATCCCGAAAGTCAAACCAGATATTGTGGGAGAAAATGCGCTGTACAGAATTAGCAGTAGACACTTCAATTGACGGTATGAATATCAAACCGGGCCGTCAATCCGCTAAAGATTATTTCCAATGGGTACAAAATCAAACGTTTTATAGGTGACCGTTCCGTTGTGCAGCCAGCCAAAATACAGCCAACGAATCACCGTGTGACGCCGGACAAAATCCAGCCTACGCGTCATCGGAAACCGCCCAGAAAATAACGGTACTAAAATTTGGCAAAATTCAGCCACAGCGTTGTCGGAAACCGGTCAGATATCAACTGTAGCAAAATCAGCCATAACAAGCCAGCACATGAACAGAAACCGCCAATTCAACCAGAAAATTGTAACATAAAAACCGAGCACAAACGAATAAAAAAGTTCAAAATTGTACCTCAAACAGAACGCATCTTCATTCGTATATCTATCCAGAAGACGTACGTTAAATATTCCAAATTATTCAATATCTGTATTACACTTATTTTACGGAATAAGTATAAATATAAGATACCTAGTTTCTACTAGAAAGAGTCTCCTCCACCAAGGTTGAAGAGCCGCTCGTTTATATTTTAGTTTAGTACTTGGCACGTATTTCCCCGTTACAAATTGACGATCCTGCCGGGATAGAAAACGACAAACACCAGCAAATGAACCTGAGGAGCAACGGAAAAACTTTCTCCACGGAGCAATAAGAAAACCGGACCAAGGTCGCACCTGCAGGGAACTTGCAGTGAACCGAGGTAAAAACTTCTAAACATGTCTAAAGACCAAATACCCGAAAGCGCATTGGATAAAATACTCGCAACCCAGGAGGCAATGCTTAAACAACTGGGAAGAATGCAAGAATCACTACGCGGCTTAGAAGCACGACAAGAGGCTACCGCTAAGCGAACTATATCTCACAATTCCGCGATATCAAACCTAACAGAAGCAATAGAGAAGTTTGGTATAAAATTCCAAGCCCAACAGCAGGAATTACTGAGACCCGCAAGCACTATGGGAATCAGCGCACGGGAAAGCATACTCCGCACTGAACCAAGTCCCTCTGACGACGAAACAACAGCGACCGCCATAACTGGGCATGAAACAAGTAAACCATTCCCATCCGCCCTACATGCAGAACACCAACCAACGAGAAATACAGCGCACGAACCAGTACTGATGAGCTCGACCAAAGCTTTACGAAGCGTGGAAAATTTGAACGGAGAGGACGATATCGGGACAGAAGAGATCATCAAAACGGTAAGTTTCGCAAGAAACAGAACATTCGATCAACCGATGAATCTAGAAATGATAACAGCAGAAGAAATATTCGGTCAAGCATAGAAAGCCATCAGGTTTTGTCAGATAATTACCGACGAAAATTTATACGAAGCATTACGATCACAACTTTCGACACCAACCACCATAAGCGGAAGCCGGAGCAGGATGCAACAGACGAAGCAAGGACAAACCGAAAGCGTACAGTCTTATGCAAATCGCGTTCGTCAGAGTCTAAGGGAACTGCAGTACGCATTCAAGCTAAGCATAGAAACCCGACTGCTAGGAACATAGCATTGGAAGAAGAGACACATGAGCCTATAAGATTCTTCATATGCAACTTGCGTGTGGAAGTAGTAGAGCTAGTAGTTCATATGGAACCCGCATCAATCAGTGAAGCCCAACAGGAAGCAAGTAACTTAGAAGCATGTTTTAAAGAGTCAAAACGAAACCAGAATATATCTAGACTTCCCGCACAATCAAGACACATGATGATTCCAAACCTTGACTACAGAGGGAATACGAGACTCAAAACATGCACGGAGACTAATAAACTAATAACGAACCCGATACGCTGCGAACACGGCCAATAAATAGGTTATCAGAAATCACATTTTCATCGAGTCCGGCCAGGAAAAACTCCGCCAAGAACAAACAACCAGAGATTAGAAGATTGCACTACACCCCAGGCGAGCTACGATGCATTGAAACAACATTCCTGTGAAGCCGCCGACGAGGAAGATTCCTCGTTGATACCGCAGCGGAAGCCAATCTCATCTAAAGATTATTCGTCAGAGACCAGATAAAGTTGAAACAGGATAAAATAATTGAATTAGGTTGCACGAAATACAAAATCTCTAGCTGCACACCGGTAAAAGATGGACAATTAACGCACGAATTACTAATAGTATAGGACAACATCCCGCTGACAGAAGACGGAATAGTAGGATTACCCATTCTAGAGGAATATCAATACACAATCAGTAGCCAGCAGCTCCATCTTAATAACGATGTTTTTGAATTGCAGGCGACTCCTACCACCAAGAGAGTCCCCAGTAGACGATCAGTTGCCCACGTAGTTAAGCTCGACCATGATCCTGTTCGTGTTTGCGTCTTTAATAATGGTGAGCATGATCTTCAAATTGAAAATCACAGTCAAATCGACTCTGATTATCCCAAAATCACAAAAGTATTGACCATGCTTAGACTCCATGACATAAAGAAGCACTAAGAGAACCTGTTATGAAAATTGTATGCAATTACCATAACATCATTTCAACTAACATTGAACCATTACCCTGTACCACATTAACCCAATACGACATATTCGAAAAAACAGACAGACTGTCAATACTGAATCATACAGAACTCCGGAATGCCACAAAAAGGAGTTCCAAAGCTAAATTAATGAAATATTAGACAAAGGTGAAATGGAAAATTCAGACTCACCTTATAATGCACCAGTCTGAGTAGTGCTCAGATAACTGGATGCGTCTGGCAAACAAAAATGGAGAATTGTGATTGACTTTCGGATGTCAAATGAAATGACCAACCGGGTGGCATATCCACGTCCGCAAGCCGATAACGTATTCGCCCACTTAGGAAATGTTAAATTCATCAGTGCATTGGTCCTCTCGTCATGTTTCCATCAAATACCTATGAACCCTAACCACAGAAAGTGCACTGATTTCAGCACAATGGACGGACATTGTTACTACAAAAGAATGCCATTCGCTCTAAAGAATGCGCCAGCCACATTCCAAAGAATGAAGGACGGCGCATCACTGATTGGCTAGTATTATTTGTATATTCAGACGATATAGTAATACTTGAGAACAGTACAGAGGAACACAATCGCATCCTAGCAGTAGTATTTAGAAGAGTGACGGAAGTTGAACTGAAGATACAGTGTGACAATTGCGAATTCCTGAAACACGAACTCGAATATCAGAGACACATCATCACTAAAGACGGAATCAAACCAACTGCAAAAAATGGAATCTATAAAAAGCTTCCCTAATCCTACAAACATGACGAAAATAAAATCATTTCTTAGATTAGTTGGACACTATCGCAAATTCAATAAAATCTTCGCAAATATCGCGAAACCCCTAACAATCTTAACCCAAAAGGCAACTCCCTTTCAATGGAAAGAAGATCAACAATCAGCATTTAACACTTTGAAAAATGAACTATGCGAGCAACCGACACTACAATACCCGGATTCTAACAAGGCATTGGAACTGACTACGGATGCCAGCAACGAAGGGATAGGAGCTGTGCTCTCATAGGGCGGGTATCCCTGCAGTTTCATCTCACCTACCCTGAATTCCGCAGAAAGAAATTCTGCTCCCACGGAAAGGGAGCTATTAAATATAGTTTGGGCGATAAAAAGGTAACGCCAATACATACTAGAAAGACACTTCATAATACAAACGGATCATCAGGCATTTAAGTGGTTACATAAGATCACGGATACTTCACCGAGACTAATGTGATGGAGATTCAGTCTTGAAGAATATGACTATGAGATCGAATATAGCTAAGGAAGCAGACGGATTATAACGATTATTCCTGGCGCGAGTAGTGAAAGACGAAAGGTAAACAGCAGAAGGTAAACAATAAACCCAGAAGAAATAGGGTATTCCTTACCAGACGAACTAGGTAGCCCATCAACCATGACGAACATAGATGATGTAGATGACCTGCTCGAAGCATATGAATACTGGAAAACATCACCAAGCAAGAATACGTCAATAAAACTGGAAGCTAACAAACCACAATGGACCCAAGTATCATACGACCTCCTAGGACCATATAACGAAAAAGATTGGTTACACAAATTACATGCACTCGTGACTTTGCAACAAAACCAGAACATAAAATTCGGCAATCAAGACATCAAGGGACTGGATATTATCAACATACAACTAATGTTAAGATTTTCAATGAAGAAATCAAGCAAATCCTAAAGGAATCCCACTACCTACAACAACATATAGGAGAAAACCGCACGCATGATCTAATCAAAATTAAATATTTTGGGAAAATCTCAGAAAAATGTGTAACGGAATACATACGAAGCTGCAAAACCTGTCAGATAATGAATCTAACAAGGGTAGGACCAAGAAAAGTGGCAATCGTAATCGATACACCAGTAAACCCGAACGACAAAGAAGGACTCGACATTACCAAGGACAAAAATCAGGAAACCAGTTTACACTCTCAATACAGGACTGTTTAGCAAAATACCTAATACTGATGACTTTAAAGAAACAACAATCTTTATCAATAATCAACTCCCTCCTAGATCATTACGTATACATATTTGCATCCCCAAAACATATACAAACCGACCAAGGACAGAACTTCGTATGAAAATTGATGACAGAATTTGAAAACTTGTTTAACAAAATGCATATAGAAACCACCCGTTTTCATCCACAGTCAAATGGTAGTCCCGAAAGATCTCATGCAATGATAAAGGACGTTCTGAGAACTAATATTGGTCAACAACAAAATGATAGGGACGAAAAACAGAATGCGTTAGCCTAGCTTCCAATACAACGATTCATACACCTTTTGAGTCAACGTTTGGAAGACGAGCCAATCTACCTTCTGCTATAGCAATTACCCCTAATTTATCTATAGACACTTTGGTAGAACTATGGAAACAAAGACATCTAGAATACTTAGAACACGCGAAAAGAATAAATGAAAAAATAAAAAGAATTATAAAGCTTCACAACATAGTAAAATCAATCTTACAAAGTATATACTGGAAAGGAGGCTTAGTACTTTTGCATAATGAAGGTAAAGCTAATTAACTCGATTAGGAATGGTTTAAACCGTACGAGATATTTGAAGTTAGAACCCCTAATTATGTTATATTCATATATGATATACTATTTACAGTACACGGGAAACGAAGCAAACCATATTATTCCAGATGCAACTAATAAAAGGGAAAGAAATAATAATTAAAGTGGTAGTAGGCAGACAAATAGTAACGCAAGAAATTGAAACCGCGTACACATATCACACAGAAACAATAATCACACTAATAATTAGAGTAATAGAATTATCTGACACTATGGAACAAAATATATACCATCAAGCGCAACCAAAAATAAAACTGCATATAGCAACAAACAGACTGTGAAACTACAGACTATCAAACTATAAAGGAAAAGGTTAATAATGTCTAGCGACGATTTGACAAACTACGAATACTGCTACACCTTAAACCCAAAAGTGGATCTATTAACGCCATAGGTAGTATATCTAAACCATTATATGGAACATTGGACGAAACTGACCTGAAACTTGTGAATGAAATTCTAGACAAACTCTATGACAAACGGAATACAATCTCTCAAATAATACAGAACCAAACAGCATTAATCAGAAGTTTCATACATGTTGCATCATCACAACACGTAATAGATAGAATTACTCAAGGAGATACAAGGACAGGTCAAATAGAAAATGAGGAACAATTAATCGATACATTATAGAAATAATATTTTCAGTCCTAGCAAGTAGAATGGACGACTTTTACCTCATGTAACATTAGGCAAAAAGGTTATAATAGAGACAATATTCATACCTATAGATACATTTATAGAAACAATGGAGAAATTAATAACTTCCCATCATTAATTCATGGAACCAACCATACCGAACTTTCATCGATAATCGACATTAGCGAATTAGTTCTAGCAACTGAAGAAGACACTTTGATATACCAAATTAAAACTCCAATATTAGAGAAAGAGCAATGGTAGCTTGTAAAATACTTCGCTCTAACCAATAAATCAGCTGAGATATTCATGTACTCAATTATGAACTACGAATGTGCGCTAATACGAACATCCGCACACATAACAATAGACAGCGAACAATTGAGAGCACCATGTAAACCCACCAGTATAGGATTAGTTTGTCGAAACATTCAACAGGTACTGTACGGCAAAAAAGAAAATTTGTGAAAATCAAATTGCAGTACGGCTATATTCAAGATAGGTCGCCTAACATTTATACCCATGAATACTAATAACAAATTAATTACAATTCCCGAGAATAGTAAAACAAATTCGGCGATATGTACACCACATGAAACGCTTCACCTCGAGAAACCTAGCATAATTTCAGTTAAATACTCATGTACACTTTCATATGAAGAAAACACAATGTAAATAGGAGAAGTACAGATAGAAGCAATCATAAAAATAAGCAACTACACTATCCCATATAATTTAGACACAGATAAAATTGGACTGGTATCAAATAAAATACCCGTAATACCTAAAATGACTCTAAATTTTAACAGCTACAAATACAGTCTAGACCAATTAGATGGGCAAATCAACAAAATGCAAACACATCATAGACTCACCACACAAACCATTGAATCATACTATATACATACCTATATAGGAAGGATATCATTAGTATTAGTTACAGGTTACACTTTGTATAAAACAGGATTACTAAAGCGCTGCATACCTGCGAATTTAAGTGCAATGATATATTGTAACAATAACCAAATCACGATACAGAAAAGTACAAACGCAGTAATACAAGTACCCACACAAATACTACGAGGACCTAGGGTAAACTGCGAAGACCTAGAAGAAAAAGAAGAATCAGTCCTCCACATCAAACCAGAGACCATACGCTTCGCTGGAGTGTAGAACAATCTAAGAAGGGGGGTGCGACTCCAGCCTAAATCCAGCCAACGCATCACCGTGTGACGCCAGCCACAATACAGCCTACGCTTCACCGGAAACCGCCCAGACAACAACCGTAGCGAAATTATCCAAAATTCAACCACCACATTGCCGGACACCGCTCAGATATCAACCGTAGCACAATCAGCCAAATCCAGTCAACACATGTCGAGAAACCGCCTACTCAATCAGAAAATGATAATATAAAATCCGAGCACAACCGAATAAATCAGTTCCACAGTACCTGAAACAGATCGCTTCTACATTCGTATACATATCCTGAAAACCTACGTTAAATATTTAGTACTATTCAATATCTGGATTACACTTATATTACGGAATAAGTATTAATATAAGAAACATAGTTTCTTCTAGAAAGGATCTCTTCCACCAAGGTTGATGAGCCGTCCCTCTATATTTTAATTTAATACTTGTCAGGTATTTCCCCGTAACTCCGTCCGAAAGAATAACGCGCTGTATCGACAGTATAACAAGGTGCTCAGTGGTAAGATACGGTATACATTTTAGTGTCCGGCATCTTAATTTCATGTATGAAAACGAAGCTCTGAGTCAAACCGATCGAGTCCGATGCAACCTTCTTTGGAAGTCAAACGGCTAAGTGAGTACCTACACCGAACCTGTTGCTCCAACAGTCAAACAAGGTATTCTGGGAGACTATCTACTGTGCAGTATTACCAATGGACACTTTAATTCATGGTATGAATACTAGTGCGTCAACGCTTTTTACAACGTTACCTATTGGTATATGGTAAACATTTTACCGAAGGCCTTACCTACGGAGAACCTATCCCGCTGTTCGTGTTCTGGGAACGAAATTTGTATCCATTTCAGTGACGGGCACCTTAACTGCTCTACACAAATTGGTAATGTTTACTGTTGGTTTGACGTTCTGCTTCCATATTCGAACTGTGTATTAAGGTGTCTGTTGGCAGTACTGTCAAGCGAATTTAATTCCGTAATACCTGGATTGACTGTCGGAATCAGAGGATATTTATAGCAATTGAAATAGCCGTTCGTCTCTCATAGAAGGTGGTAACGTCCTCGAACGATTTGACACACATTACGCTACTGCATACATGAAATTAATGTACCCGGGCCTAAAGTGCATACGAACTTCTTCCTCTGAACACACAATCATACTCCCGATACCGGGCGATAAGCTTTCGGAGGGTAAGGGCATCAGAAAAACGTTTGACCTAATACCAATCGGAAACGTTTTCACGCGGTTTGACGCTCTACTTTAATATTCAAATCTTGAGTTAAGGCGTTCATTGCCAATACTGTACAGCGGATTTACTCCTCGAATACCTGGTTTCATTCTCGGAATCACAGGATCGGTGAAACCATTTTCTTAGCGTTTCAACTCGCGAAGGAGGTGGTAGATTTCTCTAACAGTTTGACACGGGATTTTGATGTTTATACATAACAATGTGGTGTCTGTCTGCTAATATGTCTACTAACTTGCTTCCGTGAACATTAAGCAAAACAGACGCTACTGCGAGTTAGGTCTTCGGAAGGTAAGATATTCGGTTTAAAGAATGACTTTATTTCAATATTTATTGATCTTCCACGGTTTGACTCTCTACGTTCATATTTATACCGCGAATTAAGGTGTCCTGTGCCAATGCAGTTCTGCGCATTTACGTCCGGAATACCTGGCATGGCCCTTGGAATCACAGGATAGGTGAAGCTATTGACTTAGCCATTTGTCTCTTACAGAAGTTGTCAGCGGTATCTAGCGGAGTGACCCTCGATCTTCTAGTTCATACATGAAGTTAAGTTGCCCGTCCCAGAAATGCATGCCAATCTGCGTCTCTGAACATGAACTTAGGCTGCCAATACCGCTGGAGAACTTTTCGGAGGGTATGGCATTCTGTGACGTGGTTAATCCTACACGAATCGGTATTGTTCTACAACAGCTTGACCGCGTGCTATAATATTCCAACCGCGGATTAAGGTATCTATTGGCTATGCTCTTCAGCAGATTGACTCCAGGAGTACCTAGTTTGCCTCTCGAAATGACTGGATAGGTGGAGCTGTTAACTTAGCCGTTCGACACTTACAGATGGCGCAACGTTCTTAGAAAGTTTTGCGCATGATATTTCTATTCGTATATGTAAATAAGGTGTCGATCATTAAAATGTATACTAATATGCTGCTTCGAAATCCAAGTTATAATCTTGTTACAGCAAGTCAGCTTCTAGCAAGGTAATGACTGCGGCAGAAAGTTTCGCTCTATAGCAATTGGTAATGTTCTGCAACAGTATGGCGGACTGCTTTAATATTCATACCTTGAACTATGGTGACTATAGCCAATACTGTACGGCGCACATGATTCCGGAATACATAGTTTGACTCTCAGAATCTCAGGATAGGTGAAGCTATTCAATTAGCCGTTCGTCTCGCACAGAAGGTGGTAACAATCACGACATGTATGAGACCCGATCTTCAAAATCATACACGAAATTAAGGTGCCTGTCACTAAAATATATACTAATTTGTTCCTCTCAACACGATGTTATACCCTCGATACAGCGGGTTATGATCTTGGAAGGTGAGACCGTCGGTAGTATGTTTGGTGTTTACCAGAAGGTAACAATTTCAAATGATTTGATGCTCCACATCAAGATTCATACCGTGAATTGGGATGTCAATTGTCAATACTGTTCAGCGGATTTATTCACGGATTGCCACATTTGAAACTCGGAATTATAAAAGATGTGAAGCTTCTGGCTTATCCCTTCGTTCCCCAAAGAAGGTGGTAATGCTCTCAAAGAGTTTAACCCCCGATCTTCTAATTCATACATGAAATTAAGGTGCCAGTCCCAAAAATGAATACATATTTGCGTCTCTGCACAGGTTGTTACACTCTCGGCACAGCCGCTTATGATTTCAGAGGGCAAGGTCTCCAGTAAAGCGTTTGACTTTACACCATTTGCTTGCTTTCACAAACGGATTGACGCTCTAGTATAATATTCACAGTGCATAGGGCATTTACTCCCGGAATAACTGGTTTGATTCTCGGAATCATAGGATAGGTGCAGATATTGACTTAGATGCGCGACATTCAAAGGAGGTAATAACATGCTCGAACGGTTTGACTCTCCATTTTGCTACTCATACATGAAAATAACGTGTCGGTCTACTAAAATTTCTGCTAATTTGTTTCCGTGAGCATTAAGCAAGGCAATTTCTAGAGCGGGTTAGGTTCTCCTAAGGTTAGGTATTCTGTAAAAAGAATGACATTGTACGAAATGGTAAAGTTCTGCAACGATTCGACTCTCTACTTCAATATTCATACCGTGCAGTAAGATGTATATTGCAAGGCGGGTCAGCGGATTTACTTGCGCAATATCTCGTATGGCTCGTGGAATCCTTGAATAGAAGGTAGTAACGTCTTGAACGGTTTGTCCCTCGATCTTCTAATTCATACACGAAATAAAGATGACCCTCACTAGTACTATATGCTAATTTCTTCCCTGAATGGCATGTTATACTCTCGATTCATCGCTTTAGGATTTCGGAGTGTAAGGTTTTCTGAATAATATTTGACTTCATACCAATTGGTAACGTTCCCAAACGGATTGACGCCCTAGTTTCATATTCATACCCTAAATAAGGGTGTCTATTGCCAATTCTGTTCAGCAGAATTTTTCCCGGTTTACCTCAACCTACTGCTGACACATAAATATACGGTGTACGTCTGCTAAAATCTCTAGTAATTTGTTCCGTGAGCACTTAGCAAGACAATCACTCCAGCGGGTTAGGTTCCAGGAAGGTAAGGTATTAGTTAATATAATTACGTTATACCAATTCGTATTGTTCCTCGACGGATTGACTCTCAACTGTAATATTCATGTCGAGAGTTAAGGTGTGTACTGCCAATACTATTCAGCGCATATACTCCCGGAATATATGGTTTGACATTCGAAATTACAGAATGGGAGAAGCTGTTGACTCAGCCGTTCGAGTCTCAAAGGAGGTAGTAACGTTCTCGAACGCTTTGACTCTCGATGCCGATATTTATACAAAACATGTTGCGTCCGTCCGCTTAGATGTCAAGTAATTTGTGTTCGTAAACATTACGCCGGTCACTTGCTACAACGGGTTAGGATGTCGGAAGGTAAGGTATGCGGTAGAAGGAATGACTTGATACGAATTGGTAATATTCTTCGACGGTTTGACTCTCAACATTAATATTCATACCGTGTATTAAGCTATCAGTAGCCAATAAACTGCAGCGGACTTACTCCCGGATTACCTGGTATGACTCTCGGAATCACAATTATTGGTGAAGCTATTGACTCAGCCGCTCCACACTCAAAGAAGGTGGTAACGTTTTATAGGAGATAGAACCTCTATCTTCTAATTCGTAAATGAAATTAATGTGCCCGTCACGAAAACGGATTCTAGTTTGCTTCTTCGAATCCGAAGTCATAACCACGATACCGCGTGTTAGCTTCTCGGAAAGGAAGGCCTTTGGTAAGAAGTTTGACTCTATAGCAATATGTATCGTCCTACGATTTGACTATGTACTTTAATATCTATACCGTGAAATAGGCTGCATAAGGCCAATGCATTACAGCGATTTTGGACTCGTAATACCCGGTCTGAATCGCGGAATCATAGGATTGGTGAAACCGTTGGCTTAGCCGTGCGACTCTCAAAGAATGTAGTAACGCTCTCGAAAGTTTTGACCATCGATCTCCTAATTCATATACGAAGATAAGGTGCCAGTCACTGAAATGAGTACTAATAGGCTTGTCTGAAGACGAAGTTATACTCACCCTACAGTGGATTTGCTTCTCGGAAGGGAAGGCCTTCGGTGTAGTGTTTGACTCTATATGATTAGGTAACGATCTACAAATGTCTAACGCTCTAGTTTAATATTCAAACCGTGGATGAAGGTGTCTATTGCCAAATCTCTTCAGCGGACATACTCGAAGAATACCTGGTTTGACTCTCGGAATCACAGGATTGGTGAAGCTATTGACTTAACCGTTCGTCTCTCACAGAAGCTCGTAGCGTTCTCAAATGGTTTGACCCTCGACCGTGTAAATAATACATGAACCTAAGATGCCCATCACTGATACGAATACTAATTTCTTCCAGTGAACACGAAGTCACACTCTCGATTCAGCGGGAGCGGTCCGCGGAAGGTAAGGTCTTCGACAAAACGTTTTACTTTATGCCAATTGGTAACGATCTCAAACCGTTTGATGCTCATCTTTAATATTCAAACCGTCAATTCAGGTGTCAGCTGCCGAAACTGTTCTGCGGATATAATCCAGGCATACCCGCCATGACACTCGGATGGACAGTATATGTAAAGCTATTGACGTATCTGTTCGCATATGATAGAAGTAGGTAACGGTGCAGAAACGTTTGACACTTGATCATCTAATTCATGCGTGAAATTAACGTGCCCAACACAGAAATATATACTAATTTGTTTCTCTGAACACGAAGTTGTACCCTCGATGAAGCCGGTCAGGTTCGCAGCAGGTAAGGCCGTAGTTAAAGCGTTTGACTCTATACCAATTGGTAACGCTCTCAAACGGTTTCACGCTCTACATTAGAATTCAAACTGCGAGTTATGGAGCCCATTGCCAATAGAATACAGCGGATTTTCTCCTGATACACCAGGTGTGCCTCACGGGGTCATGCGATATGTGAAGCTATTGACATAGCCGTTCGACTGTCAAAGAGGGTGGTAATGTTCTCTAGCGGTTTGACTCTCGAATTTTCTATTCCTGCATGAAATTCAGGTGCCTGTCACTAAAGTGTATACTAATTTGCTTCTCTGAACACGAAGATATTTTCTCAGGAGGTTAGCTTCTCGGAAATTAAGGCCTGCTGTAAAAAGTCGAAATGTTGGGCAATGGGTAACGTTCCACAACGCTTTGACTCTGTTCTTTAGTATCCATACCGTAAAATTAAGTGTCTAATGCCAATAATGTCCAGCAGGCTTAAACGCGGATTACCTGACTTGACTTTTGGGAACACAGGATAGGCGAGGGTATTGACTAAACTGATCGACTCTCAAAGACGGTGTTAACGTGGTCGAAATCTTTAGCACTCGATCATCCAATTCATACACGAAATAAGTGTGCCCGTCACTAAAGTGTAAACTAATATGTTTCTCTGAACGCGAATTTACATTCGATATATATTTATATTCGCTTATTAGGTTCTCGAAGGACAAGGCCTTCTTGAAGAAGAATGGCTGTATACATATTGTTAACGATCTACAACGGTTTTACACAGTACGTCAATAGTAAGTGCCCACTTCTCGGTTTGAATAGGCAAGTGGAGCGTCAAACTCTTTGTGAACGTTACCAATCGGCATAACGTCATACTCTTTACCGTATACCTTACCATCCGCGAAGCATAACCCGCTGTATTGTGGGTATAACATTGTTTTCAGCGAAATAAATTAGTATACGTTTTAGTGACTCGCACCTTAATTTCGTGTAAGAATTAGAAGATCGGGTGCCAAACATTTCGAGAACCCTATCACCATATTTGAAATTCGCATACCTATGTCAATAGCTGCAGCTTTCGTGTGGTTCCAATAATCAAATCATGTATTCCTGGAGTAAATGCCCTGAACAATACTGAGTATATACACTTTTATTCACGATTTGAATATTACAATGCAGCGTCAAACCGTTTGAGAACGTTACCATTTGCAGTAAGGTTAAGCGTCTTTCAGAAGACCTCGTCCTCCGAAAAATTAACCCGCCGTCGAGAGTAAAACACCGTGTTCAGATATAGGAACTAGTATACATTCTTGTGACGAGCACCTTAATTTCATGTACGAATTAGGAGGTCGATGGTCAAACCGTTCGGGACCGATACCACACTCTCTGAGAGTCGAACAGATATGCCTATAGCTCCACCTTTCCTGTGGTTCCGAGAATAAAACTAGGTAATCAGAGAGTAAATCCGCTGAAGGGTATTGCCAATGGGCACATTAATTCTCGGTTCTAATGTTAAAGTAGAACGTCAGTCCGCTTGAGATCGTCACCAATTGCTATAAAGTCAAACGTTATACCGAAGGCCTCACCGCCGAAGAAGCTAAGCCGCCGTATCGGGAGACTAAATTCGCGTCTACAGAAACACATTAGAATACATTTTAAGTAGGACCACCATGATCTCATGTACGAATTAGAAGATCGAGAGCCAAGCCGTTGGAGAACGTTACCATGTTTATGAGAGTCACACGAGTTAATCAATAGCGTCACCGATCCTGCGATACTGAGAGTCAAACCGAGTAATCAGGGAGTAAATACACGGAACAGTATTGGCAATGGACACCGTAATTCAGGGTATGTATACTAAAGTAGAGAGACAATCCCTTTGAGAATGCTACCAATTGGAATAAAGTCAAACGCTTTACAAAAGACCTTACGCACCGAAAGACTATCGCGCTGTACCGTGGGTATAACATCGTGTTCGGAGGAACAAATTAGTATACATTTTAGTGAGGAGTACTTTAATTTCATGTGTTAATATGAAAATCGACAGTCAAACCTTTGACGAACGTTTCGACCTTTCCTGTGAGTCGCACGTCTAAGTGAGTAGCTTCGCCTATCCTGTTATTCCGATAGCCAAAGCTGGTAGTACTCGAGTCCAGACACTGTACACTGTTGGCAATGGACATCTTAATTGACGGCTTGAATATTAAAGTAGAGCGTGAAGTCGATTGAGAACGTTACCTCCTTCTTTGAGAATCGCACATGCATGACAATATCTTTACCTTTCGTGCGATTCCGGGAGTCAAACCTGGTATTCCTGTCATAAATCCGCTGGACATTATTGGTAATGGACACATTAATGCACGGTACGGATATTAAAGTAGAAGGTCAATCCGTCGGAGAACATTACCAATTGGCATAGAGTCATTCTTTTTACCGAAAGCATTACCTTCCTAGAAACTAACCCGCTGCAGCCTGAGCCATGCTAACTGCTCACAGAAACAAATTAGTAGACATTATAGGAGAGGCAAGTGACATTTTCATACATGAATTATAAAATCGAGTGTCTATCCGCCCGAGACCGTTCCCACATTCATTGGGTAGTCGAACAGCTATTTCAGTAGCTTCACGTATCATGCGATTCCGAGAAACAAGGCTCGTATTCCTGGAGTAAACCCGCTGTACAGTATGGGCAATAAGCGCCTAGATTCAATGTGTGAATAGAAACGTAGAGCGTCACCACAGTTGAGAACGTTTCCAAACGGTATTAAGTCAAAAGTTTTACAGAAGGCCTTACCATCCGCGAACCTCAACGTCTTCATCGAGGGTATAACTTCGTGATCAGAGAATGAAATTAATTTAATTCTCAGTGACGAGCACTTTATCTTCATCTATGAATTAGAAGATCGCGGGTCAAACCGTTCGAGACCGTCACCGTCTTGTTTGGTATTCGATCGGATAAGTCTGCAGTTTCTCTTATCCTGTGATACCGAAAGTCAAGCCAGGATTTCCGCGAGTAGGTCCGCTGTACAGTATTGGACTAATACACCTTATGGTACGGTACAAATATTAAGGTACAGACTCAAACCGACGTTGAACGATACGTATTAGTATAGTGTCAAGCTCTTCACAGATAACCTTACCTTCGACAAGCATCCCGCTGTATCCATAGTATAATTTCGTGTTTGCAGATGGAAATTCGTATGCATTTTATTCTGGGATACCTTGATTTCATGCATCAATTTTATAGATTGATTGTCAAACAGTTCGAGAATGATAACACATTTTATGAAAGAATTCGAGAATCGATTGTGAATCCGTTTGGGAATATTACCACCTTCTGTGAGAGACCAACAGCTATGACAATAGCTACATCTATCCTGTCTTTCCGAGAGACAAACCAGGTATTCTAGGAGTAAATACACTGAACAGTGTACGTAATAGACATCATAATTCGCAGTTGCAGCATTAGAGTAAATCGACAAACCTTTGTGGATTGTTGTCTATTGGTGTACAGACAAGCAGTTCAGCGAAGGCCTTTCATACCGAGAACCTATCCCGCTGAACCGAGCGTACAACTTCGTGTTCAAAGGAGCACCATGGCATACGTTTCAATGATTGGGCACCATAGTTTCATGTGTGAATTACAAAATTGTGGGTCAAACCGTTCCTGAACTTTAGCACGTTCTTTGAGAGATACACAGCTAAATCATTAGCACCATCAATCCAATTTTTACGCGAGTCAAACCAGGTATTCCGGGATCAAATGCACGGAACAGTATTGGCAATAGACCTCTAATTCATGGTGAGAGTATTAAAGTACAGTGTCAAACCGTGGTGGAACGATACTAGTTACTATAGATCCAAACTTTTTACCGACCACCATATCATCTGAGAAGCTAAACCGCTGTATCCATAGTATAAGTTCGTAGCCAGGAAAACAAAATTAGTGTACATTTGAGAGACGAACGGCTATGTCAATTACTTCACCTATTTTGTGATTCTGAGAGACAAATCAGGTATAACGAGAGTATATCCGCTGAATAGTATTGGCAAGGGGCACCTTGACTCACGGTATAAGTGTTAAAGTACAAATTCAAATCACGTATAACGTAAACAATTTGAATAAGGACAAACTATTTACCGACAGCCTTACATTCCGAGAAGCCTATCCAGCTGCATCGAAAAAATGACTTCGTACTCAGAGAAAGACATTAGCATAGATTTTAGTGATGGGCATCATAATTTCATGTATGAATTAGAAGATACGGTATCTAATCATTCCAGAATGGTACCCCCTTCTGTGAGAGACGCACAATTAAGTCACATGCACTACCTCTCCTGTGATTCCGAGACTCAAACACAGCTATTCCGGGAGTATGTCCGCAGAATGGTACTGGCTCTTGACACATTAATTCGCGGTATATTCTTGAGTACCCGATTTACTTTTCGGAATCACAGGATATGTGCAGCTATTGATTTAGATGTGCGACTCTCAAAGAAGGAGGAAACGTTCTCGAACACATTGACTCCAGATGTTGATATTTATACACAAACATGTGGTCTCCGTCTGCGAAAATGGCTGCTAATTTGTATCCGTTAACATTGAGCAGGACGCTCGCTACAGCTGGCTTGGTTCGCCGAAGATGAGGCATTCAGGAATGGAATGACTTTATGTGAATTGGTACTGTTGTCAACCGGTATTACGCTGTATTTTAAAATTCAAACCGTGAATTAAGGTGTCTGTTACCTATACTATTAAGCGGATTTATTCCAGGAATACAGGGTTTGATTCTCGGAATCTCAGGATAGGTGGAGCATTGGAATCAGCCGATCGACTCACAAAGAAAGGGGGGACGTTCTCAGACGCTATAACACCTGATCATCTAATTCATACATTAAATTACGGTGCCCTTCACTAAAATGTATAACAATTTGTTTCTTTGAACACGAAGATATACACTCGATACAGCAGGTTATGTTCGCAGAGGGGAAGGTATTCGGAAAAGGTAGGACTTTATACCAATTGGTAATATTCACCGAGGCTTTAACACCCTACTTCAGTATACACACCGCGGATTGATGTGTCTATTGCCAATAGTTTTCAGCGGACTTACACCCGGATCACCTGGCTTGCCTCTCGGTATCGTAGGTTACGTGATGCTACTGACTTAGCCGTAGGATTCTCAAGGATGGAGGTAACTTTCTCGAATAGTTTGACGCTCGATCTTCGAATCCATAGACGAAATTATGATGCCTCTCGCGAAAATGTATATCAACTTGTTACTTCCTACACCATGCTATACTCTCGATGCGTCGTGTTCGGCATTCGGAGGGAAAGGTTTTCAGTAAAACGATTGACTACATATCAATTGGTAACGCTCTCAAACGGATTGACGCCCTACTTTCATACTCAGACCGTGAATTATCGTGTTCACTGCCAATACTGTTCAGCGGATTTACTCCTGAATTCACAAGAAACACAACAAATGGTGAAGCTATTCACTAAGCCATTCGAGTGTCAGAGATGGTGGTATCATTCTAGAACGGTTTGACACAAGGTCTTCAAATTGATACATGAAATAAGTGTGCCCGTTATTTTAACATATACTAATCTGTATCTGTGATCACGATGACAAACAGTCGAAACAGCGGATTATGATCTCGGACGGTGAGTTCCTCGATAAGACGTTTGACATTGCACCATCTGGAAGATTTCTCAGCTGATATCACAATCTTCTTTAATATAGAGACCGTGAAATAAGGTGTCCATTGCCAACAGTGTGCAGCAGATTGACTTCCGCAATATCTGGTTTGACTATAGCAATAACAGGAGACATGATGCTATTGATACTACGTTCGTCTATCACAGAATGAGGAATCATTCTAGAAATGTTTGACTGTCGATTTTTCTATTCATACATGGAAATAAGTAGTTCGTCTGCTAAAATGTCTACTAATTTGTATCGCTGAGCAAGAAGCTATATTCTCGGTACTGCTTATTTTCATCTCGGAATGTAAGGTCTTCGGTGAAACATTTGATTTCATCCAATTGGTAACGTTCTCAAACGGCCTGACGTTCTATACTAATGTTTAATTGATTTTGGTGTCCATTGATATTAGAGTGGGGAGCATTTACTCCTAGAACACCTGGTCTGTCTCGCGGAATCACGCGGTAGTCGATGCTAGTGACTTATCTGTTCGGCTCTCGAAGCAGGTGGAAACCTCCTCGAGCGGTTTTATCCTCACTCCTCCTATTATTGAACGAAATTATAGTGCCCGCCTTCTAAAAGGACTATTCATTTGTTTCCCTGAACACTGTGCAAGTCACTTGCTATATCGGGTTAGTTTCTCGGAGGATAACGTATCCGGTAAAAATTTGTCTCTCTAAGAACTGATAATGCTCTCCATCGGTTTGATTGTGCTATGTAACATTCACACCATGAGCTGAGATGTCTGTTACCATTACTGTTTAGTGCATTTACTCCTGGAACATCGGGCCCGACTCTCGGAATTACAATATAGCTGAAGCTTTTGTTCTAGCGTTTGGACTCCCAAAGAATGTGGTACCTTTCCCTAACGGTTTGACTCTCGATTTAGATATTTCTACATGAAAATGTGTTGTCCGTATGCTAGCATGTCTAGTAATCTGTTTCCGTGAAGACTAAGCTAGATACTCGATACAGCGGGATGGGAACTCGGACGGTACAGTATTTGGTAAAAGGATTTACTTTGTTTCAACAGATAACGTTCTCCGCCGGTATGCCTCAGTACCTAAATAGATATACGGTGAATTAAGGTATCCATTGCCAATATTTTGCCAGCGTATTTACTCCCTGAATACCTGGTTTGACTCTCGGAATCACAGGAGAGGTAGCTACTGGCATAGCCGTTCCTCTCTCACAGAAGGTGGTTACGTTGCCGAGCGGTTTGACAGTCGATTTTCTAATTCATACATGAAATTATCCTGCCCATCACTAAAATGTCTACAAGTTGGTTTCGATGAACACGCAGTTATACCCACTGTACTGCGGGTTATATTCTCGGAAAGTAAGATATCCGGTAAGGAGTTTGACGATATACGAATTGGAAGCGTTCTCAGTGGTTTGATTCTGTACTTCAATATCCATACAATGAATTGATGTGTTTATTGCCAATACTCTACAGCGAATTTACTACTGCAATATCTGGTTTGACTTTCGGCGTCAATGAATATGCGAAGCTAGTGACTTAGCAAATCGTCTCTCACATATGGTGGGACCGTTCTCGAACGCTTTGAATCTCGATGTTGATATTTATACACAATCATATGGCCTTTGTCCACTACAATGCCTACAAATTTGATTCCGTTCACTTTAACCACGACAATCGCTACAGCGCGATATGTTCTCGGAAGGTATGGTTATCGGTAGAAGGAATGACGTTATGCGCATTGGTAATGTCCTCCGCCAGTTTGGCGCTCTACATTAGTACTCATTCCGTGAATTAAGTTGTCAGCTGCCAATAAACTTCAGCGAACTTAATCCCATATTATCCGATTTGACTATCGGTATCACAGGCGAGGTGCTGCAATAGACTAAGCCGTTCGACTCCTGAAGTGGGTAGTATCGTCCTTGAACGGTTTGATCATCGGTACTCTAATCCATACATGAATATATGGTGCCGTTACTTAATTGTATACAAATGTGACTCTCTAAACACTAAGCTATACTCTCGATACGGCTAGTGAGCATATCGGATGGTATGGCATTCGGTAGAACGTTTGTCTTTCTTGCAATTGTAACGTTCTCACAATGTGGGACGCTCCATTTTAATATTCAATTCGCGAATTAGGGTATCGATTGCTAATACTGCATAGCGCATTTAACCCCGCAATACCTGGTTTGACTGATGGAATCACATTATTGGTGAGGTTATTGACTTAGCCGTCCGAATTTGAAAGAAGGTGGAAAATTTATCGAAAGTTTTGAACGTCTATCTTCTTATTCCTTAATGAAATGAAGGTCCCCGTCACTAAAATCTTTACTAATTTGATGTTCTCAGCACAAAGTTATTCTTTCTATGAAGCGGGTGCGGTTCGCGGAAGGTTCGGCTTTCGGTAAAACGATTGATTTTATAACAACTTATTACGTTCTCTCACGGATTGACGCCCTATTTTAATACATAAAGTGTTACTTAATTTTTCTATTGCCAATGCTGTTCAGCAGATTTACTCCGGAATACCTGGTTTGACTCTCGAAAGCATAACTGTAGGTGATGCTATTAGCTAAGCCGATAGGCAGTAAAAGAAGGTGGTGACGATCTCGAAAGATTTGACACTCGATCTCCTAATTGAAGCACGGGTTTAAGGTGCGTCACTAAAATGTATTCTAATGTGTTTCTATGAACGCGAAGTTATGCTCTCCGTACATTGGCTTATGTCTTCGGAAGGTAGGGCCTTCGGTAAAAAGCATGATTCTATTCCATTTGGTAGCGATCTCCTACAGTTTATCTTTCTACTTTAATGTTCAAACCGTGATTTATCGTGCCAATTGCCTATAGTGTTCAGCGGATTTTATCCCGTAATGACTGATTTGACTCGCGGAATCACAGGATTGGTGAAGATATTGCGTTAGCCCTTCGAATCTCAAAGAGGGTGGTAATGTTCTCCAACTGATTCATACACGATCTTCTAATTTATACATGAAGTAAAGGTGCCCATCACTCGAATGATGATTTACTTCTTCATCTGAACAGGAAGTTATACTCTCGATACAGTGGGTTAATTTTGTGGAGAGTAAGGTCTTTTTTGAAACGTTTGACATTATACCAATTGGTAACGTCCTCAAACGGTTTGGGTTAGGTATCTGTTGATCAGATTTAATACTCATACCGTGATCTATAGCATATGGTGCGAACACTGTTTAGCGGATTTATTCCTGTAATACCTGCTTTGAATCTCGGAATCACAGGAGGGTTGAAGCTATTGACTTAGCCGTACGAGTCTGAATCAAGGTGGCAACTTTCTCGAACCGTTTGTCCCTCTATTACGATATTTATTCATGAAATTGAATCTCTGCAAGTATGTCTACTAATTTGCTTCCGTGAACGATAAGCGAGGCGCTCGCTACAGAGTGTTAGGTTCTCGGATGGTACGGAATCCGATAAAAGGAATGTCTTTATACGAAATGGTACTGTTCGCTAACGGTTTCTCTCACTACTTTAATATTCATACTGTGGATGAGGGTGTCTATTGCCAATACTGGTAAGCTGATTTACTCACGAAATACCTGGTTTGAACTTCGGAGTCATAGGAGAGGTTGTGCAATTGACGTAGCTGTGCGACTAGCGAAGTAGGTGTTACCCTTCCCGAACGGTTATACCCTCGATTTTGCAATACATAATTGAATATAGGGTGTCTGTCTGGTAACATGTCGACAAATTTAACTCCGTGACCACTTAGCGAAACACTCCATACAGCGGGTTAGGTTCTCGGACAGCAAGGCCTTCGGTCAAAAGTCTGCATCTGTACCTATGGTTAGCGTCCTGCAATGGATTGACTCCCTATATTAACATTCATGCCGTTAATAAAGTTGATCTTCTGTCTCATACATGAAGTAAAGGTGCCCGTCACTGAATTGAAGACTAATTTCTTTCTGTGAAGAGGAAGTTTTACTCTAGATACAGAGGGTTAATTTTTCGGAAGGTAAGGTTTTCTGTATAACGTTTGACTTTCTAGGAACTGGTACCGATCTCAATCGGTTTCAAGTTCTACGTTAATATTCACACCGTGAATTAGGGTGTCTACTGCCAAGACTGTTCAACGGATTTACTCCCGCAATACGTGGTTAGCCACTCCGAATCACAGGATTGGCGAAGCTATTGATTTAGCCGTTCGTCTCCCACAGAGGTGGCAACGTTCGTGAGCGGTGTGACCCTCAATCGTCTAATTCATACATGGAGTTAAGTTGCCCGTCACGGAAATGAATTCTAATGTCGTTCTCTGTACATGGAGTTATACTCACGAAACTGTGGATTACCTTCGAAAATCAATTCCGTTGTATCGAGAGTATATCGCCGTGTTCAGAGGTACAAACTAGTATACATTCTAGTGACGAGCTCCATAATTTTGTGTATGAATTAGAAGATCGAGTATATAACTTTTACTTTCGGTGAGAGGGGAAGAGCTAAGTCAATAGCTCCCCCTATCCAGTGATTCGGAGATTCAAACCAGATATTCCTGGAATAAATGCGGTGTACAGTATTGGCAGTAGACACCTCAATTCACGGTATAAATATTAATGCCCGGAATCATACCCTTCTAGTATATTACCCATTGGTGTATTGTCAAAAGTTTTACCGAGGGCCTTACCCTCCGAAAAAATAACCCGCTGCATCGAGAGTGACACTTCCTGTTCACAGAAAGAAATTAGTCTTCATTTCAGTAACGGGCACCTTTAATTCGTGTATGAATTAGAAGGATTGAGTAACAAACAGTTCGAGTACGTTACCACCTTCTTTGAGGATCGAACGTCTAAGTCAGTAGCATGACCTATCCTGTAGTGCGGAGAGCAAAGCCAGGTTTCCTGAGAGTAAATCCACTGAACGGTATTGGCAATAGATACCTTCATTCACGGTTTAGATAATAAAGTAGAGCGGCAAACTGTTTCAGAATGAAACTATTTCTAATAAAGTCAAACGATTTACCAATGACCTTACCATCCAAAAACTAGCCCCCTATATCGAGAGCATAGCATAGGGATCAACGACATGAAGTGTTATATGTTCTAGCGTCGAACACCTTAACTTCGTGCATGAACTAAAAGATCGATGGTCAATCCGATCGAGATCGTCACCTCCTTCTTGTGAATGACGGACGGCTATCTCAATAGCTTCACCTATCGTGAAGATCGGAATGTCAAACCAGGTATTCCGGGAGAGTATCAGCTGAAGTGTTTTTGCAATAGTCACATTAGTTCATGGTTTGAATATTACAGCAGGGCGTCAAACAACCTGAGAGCATTACAAATTGGTATGAAGACAAACGTTTTACCAAAGGCCTCATCATCCGCGGAGCACACCGGCTTCATCGAGAGTATAAGTTCGTGCCCACAGAAAAGAATTAGTATTCATTTCAGTGACGAGCACCTAAACTTCATGTACGAATTAGAAGATCGCGGGCCAAAACAGGCGGGAACGTTGCCACCTTGTGTTAGAGATGAGCGGCTAATTCAATAGCTTCAGCTTTCCTGTCGTTCCGAGAGTCAAACCAGGTATTCCCAGTGAAAGCCTACTGAAGAGAGTTGGGAATGGACATTACCAAATGGTATAAGCCATCCTTTTTACCGGATACCTTTCCATCCAAGGTCTTAACTTCATGTATGGAATAGAAGATCGAGGTTCAAACAGTTCTGGAACGTTACCACCTTCGCACCTTCTATAGGTGACGTTTCCGATGTGACGCCAGCCAAAATCCAGCCAACGCATAACCGGGTGGCGCCAGCCATAATCCAGCCTAGGCATCACCGGAAACGGAACATAAGATAACCGTTGCAAAATTTGCCAAAATTCAGCTATAGCATTGCCGGAAACCGCTCAAATATCAACCGTAGCAAAATCAGCCACAACAAGCCAAAACATGACCAGAAACATACTACTCATCCAGAAAATGATAATACAAAGTCTGAGAAGAAACGAATAAATCAAATCCTCATTATACCTCGAGCAGAACGTTTCTACATTCGTATACATATCCTGAAAACCTACGTTAAATATATAATTCTAGTCTATATCTGAAGTACACTTATATTACGAAATATGTGTTAATATACGAAACCTAGTTTCTTCTAGAAAGGATCTCCTCCACCAAGGTTGATGAGCCGTCCCTGAATATTTTAGTTTAATACATGTCACGATTTTCCTCGTAACACCGTACGAAAGCGTAACGCGATGTATCGAGAGTATAACAAGGTGATCAGAGGTATAATGGATTATACATTTTAGTGTCAGATATCTTAATTTCATGTATGAGCAAGAATCTCTGTGTCAAACCGATCGATTCCGATGCAACCTTCTTTGGGAGTCAAACTGCGAAGTGAGAACCTACACCGATCCTGTTATTCCGACAGTCAAACAAGGTATTCTGGGGGATTATGCACAGTGCAGTATTAAAAATGAACACTTTAATTCATGGTATGAATAGTAGAGCGTAAACGATTTTTACATCGATACCTATTGGTATATTGTCAAGCATTTTGCCGAAGGTCTTACCATCGGAGAATCTAACCCGCTGTATCGAGTGAATAACTTCGTGTTCTGAGAACGAAATTGGTATCCATTTCAGTGACGGGCACCTCGACTACACAAATTGTAATGTTGACCAATGGGTTGACGGACTGCCTTCATATTCGAACCGTGTATTATTGTGTATGTTGCCAATTCTGTTCAGCAGATTTGCTCCTGGAATATCTAGTTCAGTCTCGGTATACCAGCATAGGTGAAGCAATTCACTTAGCCGTTCTTCACCCGGAGACGGCGGCAATATCCTGGAGTGGTTTGACGTCAAATCTTCTAATTCATACAAGAAGCCATGGTGCCCGTCACTGAAATGGATAGCTATTTCATTCTCTGAACACGAACTTATACTCTCGATACAGCGGGTTAGTTTTCCGGAGGGTAAGGTCTACGGTAAAACGTTTGACTTTTATCAAATGATAACGCTCTCAGACGGTTTGGCGATCTACCTTAATATTCAAACCGAGAAATAAGGTGTCTAGTGCCAATACTATCCAGTGATTTACTCCCGGGATATATGGTTTGACTTTCGGAGTCACGTGATAGGTGAAGCTATTGACTCAGCCCTTCAACTCTCACAGAAAGGGCGTAACGTTTCTCGAACGGTTTGATGCTCCATCTTCGAATTCATGCACGTAATTATTCTGACCATCACAAAAATGTGTTCTGTTTTGTTCCTCTGAGCTGGAAATTATACTCTCGATACAGTGGGTCAGTTTTTCGGTGGGTATGGCATTCTATAAGAAGATAAACCCTACACGAATTGGTAATGTTCTTCAACGGTTTGATTGCTGCTTTAATATTATATCCGTGACTCAGGTGTCTATTTCTAATACTGTACAGCGCATTTACTCCAGCAATACCTGGTTTTACTATCCGAATCACTGGATAGAGGAAGCTATTGGCGTAGCCTTTCGTCTCTCACAGATGATTGGAACGGTCTCGGAATGTTTGACCATCGATCTTCTAATTCATGCATGGAATTGTGGTGCCAGTCACTAAAATTTATACCAGTTCGCCCCTCTGCACACGGTGTAATACTTCTGACACAGCGGGCTAGCTTCTCGGATGGTAAGGACTTCGGTAAAAGGAATGACCCCACACCAACTGGCAATATTCTCCGAAAGTTTGATTCTCTACTTTATTATTATTCATACTGAGAACTAAGGTGACCGTTGCCAGTAGTGTACAGCGGATTGACTCCTGGTATACCAAGTGTGACACTCAAAACCACAAGGATAGGTGAAGCTATTAACTCAGCCGTTCGATTCCCGAAGGAGCTTGACACGTTCTCGAACGGCTTCACACTCTACCTTCTAATGCATACATGCAATTAAGGTCTGCTTCTGCCATAATGTCTACTAATTAGTTTTCGTGAACAATAAGCAAGGCATGCTCTACAGCGGGTTAGGTTCTCGGAAGGTAAGGTATTCGGTAAAAAGTATGACATTATACGAATTTTTATTTTTCTTCCACGGTTAGACTTTCTACTTTCTCTCCAAGTAGGTGGTTACGTTTTCGGGTGGACGACCCTTGATCTTCCTACTCATACATGATGTTAAGGAGCACGTGACTAGAATGAAAACTTATTTCTTCCCTGAAATCGAAATTATACTCTTGATGAGGCCGGTGAGGTTCATGGAAGGTAAGGCCTTTTGTAAAACTTTCCACTTTGTACCAATTGGTTACGTTCTCAAACGGTTTGACGCTCTATTTTAATATTCAAATCGTGAATTGAGGTGTCTATTGCCAATACTCTTCAGCGGATTTACTTCCGGATAACAGACTTGTCTCTCGGAATCATAGGATAGGTGAATCTATTGACAGAACGTGTTGACGTTGTCGAACTGCCATACACTCGATCTTCTGATGTATATATGAAACTAAGGTGCCCGTCACTAGAATATATTCTAATTTGCTTCTCGTGCCACGAAGGTTTCTTTCTCTCAACACGAAATTATATTCTCGAAGGCGCGGGTCAGGTTCGTGGAAGGTAAGATCTACGGTAAAAATTTCCACTTTATACCAATTGGTAACGTTCTCAAACGGTTTGACGCCCTATTTTAATATCAAATCGTGAATTAAGGTGTCTATTGCCAATGCTGTTCAGCGGATTCACTCCCTAAGTGCCTGTTTGATTCTCGGTATTGGAAGATAGGTGAAACTATTGACATAGCAGATTGTCTCTACTGAAGTGTCAACGTTCTCAAGCGATTTGGCCCACAATCTTAAAATTCATGCATGAAATTAATATGCTTGTCACTAAAATGTATACTAATTCGTCCCATGGATCTCGAAGTTATATTCTCGATACAGTGAAATTCATTTTTCAGATGGTAAGTTCTTCGGTAAAATGTTTCACTTTACAGCAATTGTAACGTTTTCAATTGAATAGACGCACTACTTTAACATTCAAACCGTGAATTAACGCGTCTATTGCCAATAATGTATACCGAATTTACTCCTGGCACACCTGGTCTGGCTATAGAATCACATGATAGGTGAAGCTATTGACCTAGCCGCTCTATTCTCAAAGATCGTGTTTACGTTCTCTCTCAGTTTGGCCCTCGATCTCTAATTCATTCATGAAATTAAGGAGCCCGCTCCAATATGTATAATAGTTGGTTCCTCAGAACACCTTATTATACTTTCGATAACGCGCGTTGTGATTTCGGAGGGTAACGTTGTCAATAAAACGGTTGCCTTTATTCCAATTGTAAATGATCTGAAACGGCTTGAAGCTCTATTTTAATATTCAAACCGTGATGAAGGTGTCTATTGCCAATACTCTTTAGCGGATTTACTCCCGGAATACATGGTTTGTCACTCGGAATCCCAGGATCGGTGAAGCAAGTGACTCAACCGTTCTACTCTCAAATATGGTGGAGACGTTCTCCAAAAGTTTGATAATCGATCTCCTATTTCATACATAAATTGGGTTGCCCGTCACTAAGATGAAAATTAATTTCTTTCCCTGAAGACGAAGTTGTACTCTAGAAAAGGCGAGATTGCTTCTTCGAAGGTAAGGCCATCCCTGAAATGTTTGACTTTATAACAATTGGCAATGCCCTGAAACATCTTTACGCGCTACTTTAGTATTCCAACCGTGAGTTACGGTATCAGTTGGCAATAGAGTTCGGCGTAGTTACTCCAACAGTCCCAGTTTTGTCTCCCGCGATCACTAGATAGGTGAAGCAATTGACTTAGCCGTTTGTCTCTCACAGAAGGTGGTAACGTCAGCGAACGGATTGACACTGGATCTTCTAGTTCGTACACGAAATAATGGCACCCGTCACAGAAATGTAGACAAATTTCTTTCTCTGAACCCGAAATTATTCTCTCGAAACCACGAGTTTGCTTCTCCGCAGATAAGGCCAGCGATAATGTGTTTCACTTTATACCAATTGGCAACGCCCTAAAACACTTTGACGCGCTACTTTAATATCAAACCGTGAATAAAGGCGTACATTGGCAACACTGTTCAGCGGATTGACTCCCGGAATACATGGTTTCATACTTTGAATCTTGGAATAGCACAAGCTATTGACTTAGCCGTCCGTCTCAGATAAATATTAGTAACGTTCTCGAGCGGATGATACTGGAGCTTCTAAATCATATTTGAAATGAAGGTGCCCGGAAGTAAAGTGTATATGATTTGCGGCTCTCAACAAGATGTCACACCCTCGATATAGCTGGATATGTTCTCGGAAATTAAATCCTTCGGTAAAATCTATAGCAATAAATATCACAAAGTAAATGTTTGACTCTGCACTTTAATATCTACACCGTGAAATAGGGTGGTCTAATGCAAATACCATACAGCGGACCTACTCCCGGAATGCCCGGTTTGACTCTCGGGATAACAGGATACATGAAGCTACTGACTTAACCGGTCGACTCTCAAACAAGGCGGTAACGTTCTCGAACGGTTTGAACCTCGATGTTCTAATTCCTAAGTGAATATAAGTTGACGTCACAAAATGGTATACTAATGAGCTTCCCTAATCACGAAGTTATACTCTCGACAGAGAGGGTTAGCTTTTCAGAGGGTATGGCCTTCGGTAAAGCGTTTGACTATATAGCACTTTGTAACGTTCTCAAACGGTTTGACGCCCGATTTTAATATTCACTTAGCCACTTAAGGTGTATATTTCCAATACTGTGATTTACTCCCGGAATACCTGGATAGACTCTCGGAATCATATGATAGGTGAAACCCTTCATCTAGCCGTTCGATACTCAAAGATGATGTAATGCTCTGGAACGGTCTGATCCTCGATTTTCTATTTCATACATGATATAACGTGCGCGCCTCTAAAATGTCATCTTGTATGTTTGCATGAACTCTAAGCAAGGTACTCCCTGCAGCGGGTTGGACTACTTGGGATGTAAGGCCTTCGGAAAAGAGATCGATTCTATACCAATAGTTAAGGTTCTTCAACGGTTTAGCGGTCTGCTATAATATTCAAACCGTGTATTATGGTGACCATTGCAAATACTCTCTCAGTGGATTTACTCCTGGAGTACCTGGTGCGGCTGTCGGAATATCGGGATATGTGAATCTATATGGTTACCTGTTCGTCGCTGTCAGAAGGTGGTAAAGTTCTCGAACGGTTTGACAACCGATCTTGTCATTCATACATGAAACTATGGAGTCCGTCTGAGTAATGAAGACTAATTTCGCTCTCTGAACGCGAAGTTATACTCTCGAAACGGCGGGTCAGCTTTTCCAAAGGTAAAGCCGTCGGTAATCCGTTTGACTTTATACCAATTGGCAACGCTGTAAAGCGGATTGTCGCTCTAATTTACTATGCAAACCGTGAATTACATCGTATACTGGCTGCAATGTTCAGCGGATTTACCCCAGCAATACCTGGTTTAACACTCCGTATCACTGGATACGTAAAGCTATTGAATTAAGCGTTTGAATCTCAAACAATGTGGTAACTTTCTCGAAGGGTTTGACCTCTGATCATCATTTTCATAATGAAATTAAGACCCCGTCACGAAATGTTTACTAATTTGATCCCACTGAACCCGAAGTTATACTCACGACGCTACAGATGATTTTCCCGGAAAGTAAGGCCGTCGGTAAACAGTTGGACTCTATAGCAATAGGTATCGTTCTGCAACGGTTTCACTCTGAACATTAATATACGAGCCGTAAATTACGGTAAGTATTCAAATACTGTTCTGCGCATTGGAATGCCAGGCTTGGAATGCCAGGCTTGGTTCTCGGTTTCACAATTACATTCGAAGCTCTTAACTCAGCCCTTCAACTCTCAAAGACGGTGGTAACGATCTCGAACAGTTTGACGCTCGACCTTCCATATCATGCATGAAATTACGCTGCTGTATTAAATTGTATACTAATTTGCTTCACTCAACACATAGTTATACTTACCATACGGCGGGCTATCTTCTCGGAGGGTAAGGCCGTCGGTTAAGTGTTTGACTACATACCAATAGGTAACGTAGTGCAATGTGTGACTTTGAATCTTAATATTTATTGCGGGAGATAGTGTTTTTAATGCCAATACTGTACAGTGGATTTACTCCTGCAATGCCTGGTTTTCACTCGCGGAATCACACGATACGTGATGCTATTGCCTCAATTGCATGGAATATTGATCGCTAGGAAGGTGGCACGATTCTCGAACGGTTTTGACCGTCGATCTTTTTATTCATACATGAAATTAATGTGCCTGTGACTAAAATGCCTACAGATTTGCTTCTCTGAACAAGAAGTTATAGTCTCGAAACAGCGGGATAGTTTTTCTGAGTTTATGGCCTCCGGTAAACAATTGACTTTATAGGAGTTGATAACGCTCACGAACAGTTTGAGGCTCTATTGTAACATGCAAACCGCGAACTAAGGTGTCTATTGCCAAAACTCCTCAGTGGACTTTCTCACGGAATACGTGGTTGGACTCTGCAGACCACAGGATAGGTGAAGCTATAGACATAGCCGTTCGTCTCTCACAGTAGGTGGTAACATTGTGCCCGTCACTAAAATTTATTAAGGTTCTACATCGCTTTGACGCCTTACATTAATATTCATACGCGAATTTCGTGCCATTGATAATATTGCACTGTGGATCGACTCTGGGAATACCTGGTCTGACCCTTGGAACCACAGGTCAGGTGTAGATAATGATTTAGCTGTGCGACTCTCGAATAGGATGGTAACGTTCTCGCACGGTTTAACTCCTGATGTTGCTGTTCCTACGCGAGAGCGAAGTGTCCGGCGTGCTAAAATGTCTACTAATTTGATCTCGTGAAAACTAAGCAAGACAATCGTTACAGCATATTGGGATCTCGGGAGGGACATTATTGTGTTAGAATAACTTTATACCATTCCATAAATTTCATATACGGTTTGAGTCTCTACCTTAATATTCATAGTGTGAAATAAGGTATCTATCGCCAATACTCTTCAGCTGGTTTGTTCCTGGAATACCCGGTTTGACTTTCGGTAGGCGATGTTATTGACTTACTCGTTCTACTCTCAAGGAAGTTAGTAACGTTCTCGAACGGTTCGACACTCAATCTTCAATTTACACATGAAATTGAGGGTGCCGTCACTTAAATATATACTAATTTGCTTCCTTGAAAACGAAGTTATACTCTCGATACAGATGGATAGGTTCTCGGTACGTAAGGCCTTCGGTAGAAAGATTGACTCTATGCGAATATGTGACGTTCTTCAACGGTTATACGTTCTGCCTTAATATTCAAACCGTGAATTAAGGGTCCTATTGTCAATACTTTTCACCGGACTTACTCCCGGAATACCTGGCTTGCCACTCGCGGTCACAGAATAGATGAGGCTACAAACTTAGCCGATCGAATCCCAAAGAAGGTGGTCACGCTCCCCAACGGTCTGACACTTGATATTGCATTTCATACACAAAATTAAGATACACGTCACTGAAACGTATATTAATGTGTATTACTGAACATGACGATATACTCTCGACTAGGCGGTGTTACCTTCTCGGAAGGTAAGGCCTTCAGATAAAAGTTTGACTCAATAAAAATTCGTAACGTTCTACAACGGATTGAGTCAGGAGTTAATACTTATTCCGGGGAATAGTGTTTATGGTGTCAATACTGTACAACGGATTTACTACCGGAATACATGGTTTGACTTTTGAATCTCAGAAAAGGTGGAGCTGTTGACTTACCGTTCTCGAACGGTTTGGCAAACGATCCTCTAATTCAGATAAGAAAATAAGATGTGCAGCTGCTATAATGTCTACTAATTACTTTCCGCTAGCAGTAAAGCATAACACTCACTACAGCGGATTAGGTTCTTGGAAGGTAATGTATTCGGTACAATGAATGACTCTGCACCAATTGTAATGTTCTCCGACGGTATAGCTCTCTGCTTTAATGCCCAAACCGTGAATTGTGGAGTCTATTGTCTCTACATATCAGCGGATTTACTGCCGAATGCCTGGATTCACTTTCGAAATCACAGGATAGGTGAGGCTATTGAATTAGCCATTCCACTCTCGGAGAATGTGGTAACGTTCTCGAACGGTTTGACGACAGATCTTCCAATTAATACATGAACAATAAGGAGGCCGTCACTAAAATGTATGCTAATTTGCTTCTTTATTCACAGAGATAAATGTCATATAAGCGAGTTAGCTTCTGGGAACGTAAGGCCTTCTGTTAAAAGTTTGACTGTATTATAATTGGTGTCATTCTACAAAGGATTCTACATACTTCTACATACTCATTACTGGATACCGTACATTCCGAGAACATAGCTCGCTGTATCGTGGGTATAAGTTTTTGTTCAGAGAAACAATCTGAAAACATTTTAGCAGACACACACTTTAATTTCATGTATTAATAGGAAGGTCCATGGTCAGGCCGTCGAGAACGTTAATACCTTCTTTGGGGAGTCGGACAGCTAAATCATTAGCTTACTATATTGTGTGATTCCGAGTGTCAGGCCTGGTGTTCCGGGAATAAATCCGCTGATGAGTGTTGGTAATAGACACCTTAATACACAGTTTTATTATTACAGTAGAGTGTCACTCAACTTGAGTAGATTTCCAATTGGTATAAAGTCAAAAGTTTTACTGGAGACCTTGCGCTCCGAACTACTAATCCGCTGTATCGAGAGTATAACATCGTGCTCGGAGGAACATACTACTATACATTATAGAGACAGGCACCGTAATTTATGTATCAATTAGAAGATCGACGGTCAAACCGCTCATG